>NW_023330682.1:148354-225728 GCF_011100685.1 Canis lupus familiaris | reverse complement strand
GTCTGCCCGCTTCAGCCTACTCACAGGGAATCATGCCTAGAAGCCAGCTTTCTTCTTTTTTTCTTTGTTATTTATGAAAGGCACACAGTGAGAGAGAGAGAGAGGCAGAGACAAGGCAGAGGGAAGAAGGCAGGATCCATGCACTGGGAGCCGACGTGAGGATGTGATCCTGGAGTCTCAAGGATCGCGCCCTGGGACAAGGTAGGCGCACACCGCTCCGCCACAGGATCCAGAAGCCCGCCTTTAAAGTAGCCTCCAGTTTTATGGCAGTGAGAAGTAGCAGTTTTCTGATCAGGAGTTTCCAGATTACCACTCTACGGCACCTGGAAAACCCTCCAGGTGCATTTTTAACTTGCGTCTCAGAACCTCTGGCAAAGTCCTGGTGAAGACGTGCGAAATGACATCTGAGGCAGTGTGGAACGGTGAGGGACAGGGTGAGTCCAACTCTGCAGAAGTAGTGCTTTTGGACAAGGCGTTCAGCTACCTGCTCATGTATGGACTAGTATGTATCACCAGTCTACACAGAATTACAGGAAATCGATGGATGAGCTTGGATGGATAGTCTGTGTTCGCAACTCCATTACTCTCCCAACACTTCCGTCAGCAGCGAGCCCAGGCCGTTAGAAGTGACGGGTACCTGCAGGCACGGATGTGGGAGTACAGGCCTATAAGGCTCAACCGCGAATGTGTATGATGGAGGCAGATGTCTGCTACCACGCGTACATGCGAGTTGGAAAACTAGTGCCACTCTGATAAGTAGGGCGTGGAAATCGCTCTACTCAAACTCAGATACACGTAATTTCAGTCCACTGCTACCACAGGCTTTCTCCAAACTCTCCCAGCACCTAAAACATAAGGATGCTTAGCAGTACGCTACAGTCAGGCAGGAGGAGGGGGATTAAGCCTGACCTCAGCTATCACAGGGAAGCACGCATAGGAGACAGCTCAAACTAGCTTCGTTCTTATGGCAGTGAGAAGGTAGCAGGATCTGAGTCAGGAGGTCCAAGATTACCACTCTACTGCACGAGAGTAACGCCAATGTCTGCATTGTTAACTTGCGTCTTCAGAAGCCTCTGGCAAAACGTCTCTGGTGAAGACTGGAAATAACCTGCAGGCAGTGTGGAACTGTGAGGGACTGAGGGTGAGCTCAACTCTCAGAAGGAAGATGCTTTTGACAAGCGTTCAGCTACCTGATCAGGTAGGGAAATTAGTGTGTAGCACAGTGTTCAGAGGAATTACAGGAAATAGCTGGATTGAGCTTGGGGCACGAGTCTTTGGTGCCGGGAGGTTCCAATTCCTCTCCCAACACTTCCGTCACGCAGCGATGCCTAGCCGTTTAGAAGCGAAGCGGTACCTGCAGGCAGGATGGTGGGAGTACAGGCATAAGCTCAACTCTCAGAAGTGTGTATGCATGGGAGGCAGATGTCTGTACCCACTCGGACATGCGAGTTGGAACCGCTGCACTATGATTATAGTAGGGCATGGACTGAAATGACGTGATCTGAGTTGAATAGCAGCGATTTCCAACGACCTAATAATATAGAGTGCAGCTAGTTCCAACTCGCATGTCCGAGTGGGTAGCAGACATCTGCCTCCCATGCATACACAATTCTGAGAGTTGAGCTTATGGCCTGTACTCCCACATCCTGCCTGCAGTAACCCTTCGCTTCTAAAAGGCCTAGGCTCGCTGCGTGACGGAAGTGTTGGGAGAGTAATGGAATCTCCGGCACACAAGGACTAGTGCCCCCAAGGCTCAATTCCAGCGATTTCCTAATAATTCCTTCTGAACATGGGTACACACTAAGTTCCCTACATGAGCAGGTAGTGAACGCCGTCCCTGTCCAAAAGCATCTTCCTTTGAGAGTTGAGCTCACCTCAGCCCTCACAGTTCACACACTGCCTGCAGAGGTGAGTTTCGCGAGGTCTTCACCAGAGACGTTTGCCAGAGGCTTCTGAGAACAAGTTAACAATGCAGACCTGGCGGTGGGGTATTCCGGTGCAGTAGAGTGGTAATCTTGGAACCTCCTGACTCAGAATCCTGCTACCTCTCACTGCCATAAGAACGAAGCTAGTTGAGAGCTGTCTCATGGCGTGCTTCCTGTGAGAGCTGAGGTCAGGGTGAATCCTCCCGCCTCCTGCCTGACTGTAGACGTAGCTGCTAACATCCTTGTTAGGGCTGAGGGAGAGTTTTTGGGGAGAAGAGCATGTGTAAGATTGGGACTGAAATGACGTGTATTGAGTGAGTACAGCGATTTCCGACGCCCTACTATAATCAGAGTGCAGCTAGGTTCCAACTCGCAATGTACGAGTGGGTAGCAACATCTGCTCCCATGATACACATTTCTGAGAGTTGAAGCTATGGCCTGTCCCCCACATTCGGCCTGCAGGTTACCTTCATTCTAAACGGCTGGGCTCGCTGCGTGACGGAAGTGTTGGGAGAGTAAGTGGAATGTTGCGGAAACACAAGACTAGTGACCTCCAAGCTCAATCCAGCGATTCCTTGTAATTCCTGTGGTAGGAATGGTGTGATACATACTAAGTTCATACATGAGCAGGTAGCTGAACGCCTGTCCAAAAGCATCTTACTTCTGGAGTTGAGCTCACCCTAGTCCTCACAGTTCCACACTGCTGAGAGTGTCTTTCGCACGTCTTCACCAGAGAGTTGGCCAGAGGTTTCTGAGACGCAAGTTAAAAATGCAAACCTGGAGGGTATTTCCAGGTGCAGTAGAGTGGTAATCTTGGAAACTCCTGATCAGAAAAATGCTACCTTTCACTGCCTTAAGAACTGAGCTACTGAAAGCGGGCTTCTGGGATCCTGGGTGGCGGAGCGGTGTGTGGCGCCTACTTGTCCCAGGGCGCGAGTCCTGGAGACCCAGGATCAAATCCCACGTGGGCTCCAGTGCATGGAGCCTGATTCTCCCTCTGCCTTTGTCTCTGCCTCTCTCTTCTCCTCACTGTGTGCCTTTCATAAATAAAAAGAAAAAAAAGAAGAAAGTGGCTCTAGGCATGATTCCCTGGAGAGCTGAAGGTCAGGGGCAGAACCCTCCCGCATCCTGCCTGATGTAGACATAGCAGCTAATATCCTATGTTAGGTGCTGGGGAGGAGGTTGGGAGAAAAGATGTGTAAGCATTGGGCCTGAACTCACGGTATCTGAGTTGAATATAGCGATTACCTACGGCCTTCTTCAATCAGAGTGTAGCTAGGTTCCACTCGCATGTGCGAGTGGGTTAGAAAGCATCTGTCTCCAATGCCATACACAATTCTGAGAGTTGAGCTTATGGCCTGTACTCCCACATCCTGCATGAAGGTACCCTTCGCTCTAAAAGGCTAGGCTCGCTGCGTGACGGAAGTGTTGGGAGAGTAAGTGGAATATCCCGGCACACAAGACTAGTTCCTCCAGCTCAATCCAGCGATTTCCTAGTAATTCTGTGGTACACTGGTGGTGCTACATACTAATTCCCTACATGAGCAGGTAGCTGAACCCTTGTCTCAAAAAGCACCTACTTGTGAGGGTTGAGCTCACCCTCAGTCCCTCACAGTTCCACACTGCCTGCAGAGTGAGTTTCGCAGGTCTTCACCAGAGAAGTTTGCCAGAGGCTTCTGAGACACAAGTTAACAATGCAGACCTGGGCGGTATCTCCAGGCGCAGTAGAGTGGTACTCTTGGAACCTCCTGACTCAGAATCCTGCTACCATCCTCACTGCCATAAGAACGAAGCTAGTTGAGAGCTGTCTCCTAGGCGTGCTTCCCTGTGAGAGCTGATGTCAGGGTAGATCCCTCCCGCATGCTGCCTGACAGTAGACGAGCTGCTTGCATCCTCATGTTAGGTGCTGGGAGAGGTAGTTAGAAAAGCATGTGAAATCGTTGGGCCTGAACACACTGTATCTGAGTTGAATACAGCGATTTCCAAAGACCTTCTTCAAGCAGAGTGTAGCTAGGTTCCAAACTCGCATGTGCGAGTGGGAGCAGACATCTACCTCCCATGCATACACACGTCTGAGAGTTGAGCTTATGGCCTGTAACCCCCCCACATCCTGCCTGCAGGTACCCTTCACTTCTAAACCGCCTGGGCTCGCTGCGTGACGGAAGTGTTGGGAGAGTAAGTGAGAATGCTGCGGAACACCAAGACTAGTTCCCCAAGCTCAATCCAGCGATTTCCTTGTAATTTCTTTGGTAGACTGGTGCTACATACTAAGTACCATACGTGGGCAGGCGCTGAACGCATTGTCTAAAGCATCATTCTTTTTTTTTTAATTTTTATTTATTTATGATAGTCACACACACACGAGAGAGAGAGAGAGAGAGGCAGAGACACAGGCAGAAGCAGAAGCAGGCTCCATGCACCAGGAGCCCGATGTGGGATTCGATCCCAGGTCTCCAGGATCGTGGCCTGGGCAAAAGGACAGGCGCCAAACCGCTGCGCCACCCAGGGAACCCTTAAAAGCATCTTTCTTCTGAGAGTGAGCTCACCTCAGGCCCTCACAGTTCCCACACTGCCTGCAGAGTGAGTTTCGCACGTCTTCAGCAGAGACTGTTTGCCAGAGGCTTCTGAGACGCACGTTAAAATTGCAGACCTGGAGGGTATCTCCAGGTGCAGTAGAGAGTAGTAATCTTGGAACCTCTGACTCAGAATACTGCTACCTTCTCACTGCCATAAGCACTGAGCTACTTGAAAGCGGGCTTCTGGGATCCCTGGGTGGCGGAGAGGTGTGGCGCCTACCTTTGTCCCAGGGCGCGATCCTGGAGATCCAGGATAAATCCCACATCGGGCTCCCGGTGCATGGAGCCTGCTTCTCCCTCTGCCTGTGTCTCTGCTCTTCTCTCTCTCACTACGTGCTTTCATAAATGAAAAGAAAAAAAAAAGAAAGCTGGCTTCTAGGCATGCTTCCCTGTGAGATCTGAAGTCAGGGCAGAACCCTCCCGCATCCCGCCTGACTGTAGACATAGCAGCTAACATCCTTATGTTAGGTGCTGGGACAGGCTGGGAGAAGAGCATGTGTAAGCATTGGGACTGAAATGACGTTGTATCTGAGTTGAATACAGCGATTTCCAACGCCCTACTATAATCAGAGTGCAGCTAGGTTCCAACTCGCATGTCCGAGTGGGTAGCAGACATCTGCCTCCCATGCATACACACTTCTGAGAGTTGAGCTTATGGCCTGTACTCCCACATCCTGCCTGCAGGTACCCTTCGCTTCTAAAAGGCCTAGGCTCGCTGCGTGACGGAAGTGTTGGGAGAGTAATTGGAATCTCCCGGCACACAAGACTAGTGCCCCCAAGCTCAATCCAACGATTTCCTAAGTAATTCCTGTGGAACACTGGTGCTACACACTAAGTTCCCTACATGAGCAGGTAGCTGAACGCCTTGTCCAAAAGCATCTTCCTTCTGAGAGTTGAGCTCACCCTCAGGCCGTCACAGTTCCACACTGCCTGCAGAGTGAGTTTCGCAGGTCTTCACCAGAGACGTTTGCCAGAGGCTTCTGAGACGCAAGTTAACAATGCAGACCTGGGCGGTATCTCCAGGTGCAGTAGAGTGGTAATCTTGGAACCTCCTGACTCAGAATCCTGCTACCTTCTCACTGCCATAAGAACGAAGCTAGTTGAGAGCTGTCTCCTAGGCGTGCTTCCCTGTGAGAGCTGAGGTCAGGGCTGAATCCTCCCGCCTCCTGCCTGACTGTAGACGTAGCTGCTAACATCCTTATGTTAGGTGCTGGGAGAGTTTGGGAGAAGAGCATGTGTAAGCATTGGGACTGAAATGACGTGTATCTGAGTTGAGTACAGCGATTTCCGACGCCCTACTATAATCAGAGTGCAGCTAGGTTCCAACTCGCATGTACGAGTGGGTAGCAGACATCTGCCTCCCATGCATACACATTTCTGAGAGTTGAGCTTATGGCCTGTACCCCCACATCCTGCCTGCAGGTACCCTTCACTTCTAAACGGCCTGGGCTCGCTGCGTGACGGAAGTGTTGGGAGAGTAAGTGGAATGTTGCGGAACACAAGACTAGTGCCTCCAAGCTCAATCCAGCGATTTCCTTGTAATTCCTGTGGTAGACTGGTGATACATACTAAGTTCCATACATGAGCAGGTAGCTGAACGCCTTGTCCAAAAGCATCTTACTTCTGAGAGTTGAGCTCACCCTAGTCCCTCACAGTTCCACACTGCCTGCAGAGTGTCTTTCGCACGTCTTCACCAGAGAAGTTGGCCAGAGGTTTCTGAGACGCAAGTTAAAAATGCAAACCTGGAGGGTATTTCCAGGTGCAGTAGAGTGGTAATCTTGGAAACTCCTGATCAGAAAACTGCTACCTTCTCACTGCCATAAGAACTGAGCTACTTGAAAGCGGGCTTCTGGGATCCCTGGGTGGCGGAGCGGTGTGGCGCCTACCTTTGTCCCAGGGCGCGATCCTGGAGACCCAGGATCAAATCCCACGTCGGGCTCCCAGTGCATGGAGCCTGCTTCTCCCTCTGCCTTTGTCTCTGCCTCTCTCTCTCTCTCACTGTGTGCCTTTCATAAATAAAAAGAAAAGAAAGAAGAAAGCTGGCTTCTAGGCATGATTCCCTGTGAGAGCTGAAGTCAGGGCCGAACCCTCCCGCATCCTGCCTGACTGTAGACATAGCAGCTAATATCCTTATGTTAGGTGCTGGGAGAGGTTGGGAGAAAAGCATGTGTAAGCATTGGGCCTGAACTCACGTGTATCTGAGTTGAATATAGCGATTACCTACGGCCTTCTTCAATCAGAGTGTAGCTAGGTTCCAACTCGCTTGTGCGAGTGGGTAGCAGACATCTGTCTCCAATGCATACACACTTCTGAGAGTTGAGCTTATGGCCTGTACTCCCACATCCTGCCTGCAGGTACCCTTCGCTTCTAATAGGCCTAGGCTCGCTGCGTGACGGAAGTGTTGGGAGAGTAAGTGGAATATCCCGGCACACAAGACTAGTTCCTCCCAGCTCAATGCAGCGATTTCCTAGTAATTCCTGTGGTACACTGGTGCTACATACTAATTTCCCTACATGAGCAGGTAGCTGAACGCCTTGTCCAAAAGCATCTTACTTCTGAGGGTTGAGCTCGCCCTCAGTCCCTCACAGTTCCACACTGCCTGCAGAGTGAGTTTCGCAGGTCTTCACCAGAGAAGTTTGCCAGAGGCTTCTGAGACGCAAGTTAACAATGCAGACCTGGGCGGTATCTCCAGGCGCAGTAGAGTGGTAATCTTGGAACCTCCTGACTCAGAATCCTGCTACCTCCTCACTGCCATAAGAACGAAGCTAGTTGAGAGCTGTCTCCTAGGCGTGCTTCCCTGTGAGAGCTGATGTCAGGGTAGATCCCTCCCGCATGCTGCCTGACAGTAGACGTAGCTGCTTGCATCCTCATGTTAGGTGCTGGGAGAGGTAGTTAGAAAAGCATGTGAAATCGTTGGGCCTGAACACACGTGTATCTGAGTTGAATACAGCGATTTCCAAAGGCCTTCTTCAATCAGAGAGTAGCTAGGTTCCAACTCGCATGTGCGAGTGGGAAGCAGACATCTACCTCCCATGCATACACACTTCTGAGAGTTGAGCTTATGGCCTGTAACCCCCACATCCTGCCTGCAGGTACCCTTCACTTCTAAACCGCCTGGGCTCGCTGCGTGACGGAAGTGTTGGGAGAGTAAGTGGAATGCTGCGGAACACAAGACTAGTTCCTCCAAGCTCAATCCAGCGATTTCCTTGTAATTTCTTTGGTAGACTGGTGCTACATACTAAGTACCATACGTGGGCAGGCGCTGAACGCATTGTCTAAAAGCATCATTCTTTTTTTTTTTAATTTTTATTTATTTATGATAGTCACACACACAGAGAGAGAGAGAGAGAGAGGCAGAGACACAGGCAGAAGCAGAAGCAGGCTCCATGCACCAGGAGCCCGATGTGGGATTCGATCCCAGGTCTCCAGGATCGTGGCCTGGGCAAAAGGCAGGCGCCAAACCGCTGCGCCACCCAGGGAACCCTTAAAAGCATCTTTCTTCTGAGAGTTGAGCTCACCCTCAGGCCCTCACAGTTCCACACTGCCTGCAGAGTGAGTTTCGCACGTCTTCAGCAGAGACGTTTGCCAGAGGCTTCTGAGACGCACGTTAAAATTGCAGACCTGGAGGGTATCTCCAGGTGCAGTAGAGTAGTAATCTTGGAACCTCTGACTCAGAATACTGCTACCTTCTCACTGCCATAAGCACTGAGCTACTTGAAAGCGGGCTTCTGGGATCCCTGGGTGGCGGAGAGGTGTGGCGCCTACCTTTGTCCCAGGGCGCGATCCTGGAGATCCAGGATAAAATCCCACATCGGGCTCCCGGTGCATGGAGCCTGCTTCTCCCTCTGCCTGTGTCTCTGCTCTCTCTCTCTCACTACGTGCTTTCATAAATGAAAAGAAAAAAAAAAGAAAGCTGGCTTCTAGGCATGCTTCCCTGTGAGATCTGAAGTCAGGGCAGAACCCTCCCGCATCCCGCCTGACTGTAGACATAGCAGCTAACATCCTTATGTTAGGTGCTGGGACAGGCTGGGAGAAGAGCATGTGTAAGCATTGGGACTGAAATGACGTGTATCTGAGTTGAATACAGCGATTTCCAACGCCCTACTATAATCAGAGTGCAGCTAGGTTCCAACTCGCATGTCCGAGTGGGTAGCAGACATCTGCCTCCCATGCATACACACTTCTGAGAGTTGAGCTTATGGCCTGTACTCCCACATCCTGCCTGCAGGTACCCTTCGCTTCTAAAAGGCCTAGGCTCGCTGCGTGACGGAAGTGTTGGGAGAGTAATTGGAATCTCCCGGCACACAAGACTAGTGCCCCCAAGCTCAATCCAACGATTTCCTAATAATTCCTGTGGAACACTGGTGCTACACACTAAGTTCCCTACATGAGCAGGTAGCTGAACGCCTTGTCCAAAAGCATCTTCCTTCTGAGAGTTGAGCTCACCCTCAGGCCGTCACAGTTCCACACTGCCTGCAGAGTGAGTTTCGCAGGTCTTCACCAGAGACGTTTGCCAGAGGCTTCTGAGACGCAAGTTAACAATGCAGACCTGGGCGGTATCTCCAGGTGCAGTAGAGTGGTAATCTTGGAACCTCCTGACTCAGAATCCTGCTACCTTCTCACTGCCATAAGAACGAAGCTAGTTGAGAGCTGTCTCCTAGGCGTGCTTCCCTGTGAGAGCTGAGGTCAGGGCTGAATCCTCCCGCCTCCTGCCTGACTGTAGACGTAGCTGCTAACATCCTTATGTTAGGTGCTGGGAGAGTTTGGGAGAAGAGCATGTGTAAGCATTGGGACTGAAATGACGTGTATCTGAGTTGAGTACAGCGATTTCCGACGCCCTACTATAATCAGAGTGCAGCTAGGTTCCAACTCGCATGTACGAGTGGGTAGCAGACATCTGCCTCCCATGCATACACATTTCTGAGAGTTGAGCTTATGGCCTGTACCCCCACATCCTGCCTGCAGGTACCCTTCACTTCTAAACGGCCTGGGCTCGCTGCGTGACGGAAGTGTTGGGAGAGTAAGTGGAATGTTGCGGAACACAAGACTAGTGCCTCCAAGCTCAATCCAGCGATTTCCTTGTAATTCCTGTGGTAGACTGGTGATACATACTAAGTTCCATACATGAGCAGGTAGCTGAACGCCTTGCTACGCCTTGCAAAGCATCTTACTTCTGAGAGTTGAGCTCACCCTAGTCCCTCACAGTTCCACACTGCCTGCAGAGTGTCTTTCGCACGTCTTCACCAGAGAAGTTGGCCAGAGGTTTCTGAGACGCAAGTTAAAAATGCAAACCTGGAGGGTATTTCCAGGTGCAGTAGAGTGGTAATCTTGGAAACTCCTGATCAGAAAACTGCTACCTTCTCACTGCCATAAGAACTGAGCTACTTGAAAGCGGGCTTCTGGGATCCCTGGGTGGCGGAGCGGTGTGGCGCCTACCTTTGTCCCAGGGCGCGATCCTGGAGACCCAGGATCAAATCCCACGTCGGGCTCCCGGTGCATGGAGCCTGCTTCTCCCTCTGCCTTTGTCTCTGTCTCTCTCTCTCTCTCACTGTGTGCCTTTCATAAATAAAAAGAAAAGAAAGAAGAAAGCTGGCTTCTAGGCATGATTCCCTGTGAGAGCTGAAGTCAGGGCCGAACCCTCCCGCATCCTGCCTGACTGTAGACATAGCAG
The DNA here is from genome assembly GCF_011100685.1 of Canis lupus familiaris. Taxonomy (NCBI): domain Eukaryota; kingdom Metazoa; phylum Chordata; class Mammalia; order Carnivora; family Canidae; genus Canis; species Canis lupus. The sequence goes on along the minus strand of NW_023330682.1, from coordinate 215,556 downwards.
CTAATATCCTTATGTTAGGTGCTGGGAGAGGTTGGGAGAAAAGCATGTGTAAGCATTGGGCCTGAACTCACGTGTATCTGAGTTGAATATAGCGATTACCTACGGCCTTCTTCAATCAGAGTGTAGCTAGGTTCCAACTCGCATGTGCGAGTGGGTAGCAGACATCTGTCTCCAATGCATACACACTTCTGAGAGTTGAGCTTATGGCCTGTACTCCCACATCCTGCCTGCAGGTACCCTTCGCTTCTAATAGGCCTAGGCTCGCTGCGTGACGGAAGTGTTGGGAGAGTAAGTGGAATATCCCGGCACACAAGACTAGTTCCTCCCAGCTCAATGCAGCGATTTCCTAGTAATTCCTGTGGTACACTGGTGCTACATACTAATTTCCCTACATGAGCAGGTAGCTGAACGCCTTGTCCAAAAGCATCTTACTTCTGAGGGTTGAGCTCGCCCTCAGTCCCTCACAGTTCCACACTGCCTGCAGAGTGAGTTTCGCAGGTCTTCACCAGAGAAGTTTGCCAGAGGCTTCTGAGACGCAAGTTAACAATGCAGACCTGGGCGGTATCTCCAGGCGCAGTAGAGTGGTAATCTTGGAACCTCCTGACTCAGAATCCTGCTACCTCCTCACTGCCATAAGAACGAAGCTAGTTGAGAGCTGTCTCCTAGGCGTGCGTCCCTGTGAGAGCTGATGTCAGGGTAGATCCCTCCCGCATGCTGCCTGACAGTAGACGTAGCTGCTTGCATCCTCATGTTAGGTGCTGGGAGAGGTAGTTAGAAAAGCATGTGAAATCGTTGGGCCTGAACACACGTGTATCTGAGTTGAATACAGCGATTTCCAAAGGCCTTCTTCAATCAGAGAGTAGCTAGGTTCCAACTCGCATGTGCGAGTGGGAAGCAGACATCTACCTCCCATGCATACACACTTCTGAGAGTTGAGCTTATGGCCTGTAACCCCCACATCCTGCCTGCAGGTACCCTTCACTTCTAAACCGCCTGGGCTCGCTGCGTGACGGAAGTGTTGGGAGAGTAAGTGGAATGCTGCGGAACACAAGACTAGTTCCTCCAAGCTCAATCCAGCGATTTCCTTGTAATTTCTTTGGTAGACTGGTGCTACATACTAAGTACCATACGTGGGCAGGCGCTGAACGCATTGTCTAAAAGCATCATTCTTTTTTTTTTTAATTTTTATTTATTTATGATAGTCACACACACAGAGAGAGAGAGAGAGAGAGGCAGAGACACAGGCAGAAGCAGAAGCAGGCTCCATGCACCAGGAGCCCGATGTGGGATTCGATCCCAGGTCTCCAGGATCGTGGCCTGGGCAAAAGACAGGCGCCAAACCGCTGCGCCACCCAGGGAACCCCTAAAAGCATCTTTCTTCTGAGAGTTGAGCTCACCCTCAGGCCCTCACAGTTCCACACTGCCTGCAGAGTGAGTTTCGCACGTCTTCAGCAGAGACGTTTGCCAGAGGCTTCTGAGACGCACGTTAAAATTGCAGACCTGGAGGGTATCTCCAGGTGCAGTAGAGTAGTAATCTTGGAACCTCTGACTCAGAATACTGCTACCTTCTCACTGCCATAAGCACTGAGCTACTTGAAAGCGGGCTTCTGGGATCCCTGGGTGGCGGAGAGGTGTGGCGCCTACCTTTGTCCCAGGGCGCGATCCTGGAGATCCAGGATAAAATCCCACATCGGGCTCCCGGTGCATGGAGCCTGCTTCTCCCTCTGCCTGTGTCTCTGCTCTCTCTCTCTCACTACGTGCTTTCATAAATGAAAAGAAAAAAAAAGAAAGCTGGCTTCTAGGCATGCTTCCCTGTGAGATCTGAAGTCAGGGCAGAACCCTCCCGCATCCCGCCTGACTGTAGACATAGCAGCTAACATCCTTATGTTAGGTGCTGGGACAGGCTGGGAGAAGAGCATGTGTAAGCATTGGGACTGAAATGACGTGTATCTGAGTTGAATACAGCGATTTCCAACGCCCTACTATAATCAGAGTGCAGCTAGGTTCCAACTCGCATGTCCGAGTGGGTAGCAGACATCTGCCTCCCATGCATACACACTTCTGAGAGTTGAGCTTATGGCCTGTACTCCCACATCCTGCCTGCAGGTACCCTTCGCTTCTAAAAGGCCTAGGCTCGCTGCGTGACGGAAGTGTTGGGAGAGTAATTGGAATCTCCCGGCACACAAGACTAGTGCCCCCAAGCTCAATCCAACGATTTCCTAATAATTCCTGTGGAACACTGGTGCTACACACTAAGTTCCCTACATGAGCAGGTAGCTGAACGCCTTGTCCAAAAGCATCTTCCTTCTGAGAGTTGAGCTCACCCTCAGGCCGTCACAGTTCCACACTGCCTGCAGAGTGAGTTTCGCAGGTCTTCACCAGAGACGTTTGCCAGAGGCTTCTGAGACGCAAGTTAACAATGCAGACCTGGGCGGTATCTCCAGGTGCAGTAGAGTGGTAATCTTGGAACCTCCTGACTCAGAATCCTGCTACCTTCTCACTGCCATAAGAACGAAGCTAGTTGAGAGCTGTCTCCTAGGCGTGCTTCCCTGTGAGAGCTGAGGTCAGGGCTGAATCCTCCCGCCTCCTGCCTGACTGTAGACGTAGCTGCTAACATCCTTATGTTAGGTGCTGGGAGAGTTTGGGAGAAGAGCATGTGTAAGCATTGGGACTGAAATGACGTGTATCTGAGTTGAGTACAGCGATTTCCGACGCCCTACTATAATCAGAGTGCAGCTAGGTTCCAACTCGCATGTACGAGTGGGTAGCAGACATCTGCCTCCCATGCATACACATTTCTGAGAGTTGAGCTTATGGCCTGTACCCCCACATCCTGCCTGCAGGTACCCTTCACTTCTAAACGGCCTGGGCTCGCTGCGTGACGGAAGTGTTGGGAGAGTAAGTGGAATGTTGCGGAACACAAGACTAGTGCCTCCAAGCTCAATCCAGCGATTTCCTTGTAATTCCTGTGGTAGACTGGTGATACATACTAAGTTCCATACATGAGCAGGTAGCTGAACGCCTTGTCCAAAAGCATCTTACTTCTGAGAGTTGAGCTCACCCTAGTCCCTCACAGTTCCACACTGCCTGCAGAGTGTCTTTCGCACGTCTTCACCAGAGAAGTTGGCCAGAGGTTTCTGAGACGCAAGTTAAAAATGCAAACCTGGAGGGTATTTCCAGGTGCAGTAGAGTGGTAATCTTGGAAACTCCTGATCAGAAAACTGCTACCTTCTCACTGCCATAAGAACTGAGCTACTTGAAAGCGGGCTTCTGGGATCCCTGGGTGGCGGAGCGGTGTGGCGCCTACCTTTGTCCCAGGGCGCGATCCTGGAGACCCAGGATCAAATCCCACGTCGGGCTCCCAGTGCATGGAGCCTGCTTCTCCCTCTGCCTTTGTCTCTGCCTCTCTCTCTCTCTCTCACTGTGTGCCTTTCATAAATAAAAAGAAAAGAAAGAAGAAAGCTGGCTTCTAGGCATGATTCCCTGTGAGAGCTGAAGTCAGGGCAGAACCCTCCCGCATCCTGCCTGACTGTAGACATAGCAGCTAATATCCTTATGTTAGGTGCTGGGAGAGGTTGGGAGAAAAGCATGTGTAAGCATTGGGCCTGAACTCACGTGTATCTGAGTTGAATATAGCGATTACCTACGGCCTTCTTCAATCAGAGTGTAGCTAGGTTCCAACTCGCATGTGCGAGTGGGTAGCAGACATCTGTCTCCAATGCATACACACTTCTGAGAGTTGAGCTTATGGCCTGTACTCCCACATCCTGCCTGCAGGTACCCTTCGCTTCTAATAGGCCTAGGCTCGCTGCGTGACGGAAGTGTTGGGAGAGTAAGTGGAATATCCCGGCACACAAGACTAGTTCCTCCCAGCTCAATGCAGCGATTTCCTAGTAATTCCTGTGGTACACTGGTGCTACATACTAATTTCCCTACATGAGCAGGTAGCTGAACGCCTTGTCCAAAAGCATCTTACTTCTGAGGGTTGAGCTCGCCCTCAGTCCCTCACAGTTCCACACTGCCTGCAGAGTGAGTTTCGCAGGTCTTCACCAGAGAAGTTTGCCAGAGGCTTCTGAGACGCAAGTTAACAATGCAGACCTGGGCGGTATCTCCAGGCGCAGTAGAGTGGTAATCTTGGAACCTCCTGACTCAGAATCCTGCTACCTCCTCACTGCCATAAGAACGAAGCTAGTTGAGAGCTGTCTCCTAGGCGTGCGTCCCTGTGAGAGCTGATGTCAGGGTAGATCCCTCCCGCATGCTGCCTGACAGTAGACGTAGCTGCTTGCATCCTCATGTTAGGTGCTGGGAGAGGTAGTTAGAAAAGCATGTGAAATCGTTGGGCCTGAACACACGTGTATCTGAGTTGAATACAGCGATTTCCAAAGGCCTTCTTCAATCAGAGAGTAGCTAGGTTCCAACTCGCATGTGCGAGTGGGAAGCAGACATCTACCTCCCATGCATACACACTTCTGAGAGTTGAGCTTATGGCCTGTAACCCCCACATCCTGCCTGCAGGTACCCTTCACTTCTAAACCGCCTGGGCTCGCTGCGTGACGGAAGTGTTGGGAGAGTAAGTGGAATGCTGCGGAACACAAGACTAGTTCCTCCAAGCTCAATCCAGCGATTTCCTTGTAATTTCTTTGGTAGACTGGTGCTACATACTAAGTACCATACGTGGGCAGGCGCTGAACGCATTGTCTAAAAGCATCATTCTTTTTTTTTTTAATTTTTATTTATTTATGATAGTCACACACACAGAGAGAGAGAGAGAGAGAGGCAGAGACACAGGCAGAAGCAGAAGCAGGCTCCATGCACCAGGAGCCCGATGTGGGATTCGATCCCAGGTCTCCAGGATCGTGGCCTGGGCAAAAGGCAGGCGCCAAACCGCTGCGCCACCCAGGGAACCCCTAAAAGCATCTTTCTTCTGAGAGTTGAGCTCACCCTCAGGCCCTCACAGTTCCACACTGCCTGCAGAGTGAGTTTCGCACGTCTTCAGCAGAGACGTTTGCCAGAGGCTTCTGAGACGCACGTTAAAATTGCAGACCTGGAGGGTATCTCCAGGTGCAGTAGAGTAGTAATCTTGGAACCTCTGACTCAGAATACTGCTACCTTCTCACTGCCATAAGCACTGAGCTACTTGAAAGCGGGCTTCTGGGATCCCTGGGTGGCGGAGAGGTGTGGCGCCTACCTTTGTCCCAGGGCGCGATCCTGGAGATCCAGGATAAAATCCCACATCGGGCTCCCGGTGCATGGAGCCTGCTTCTCCCTCTGCCTGTGTCTCTGCTCTCTCTCTCTCACTACGTGCTTTCATAAATGAAAAGAAAAAAAAAGAAAGCTGGCTTCTAGGCATGCTTCCCTGTGAGATCTGAAGTCAGGGCAGAACCCTCCCGCATCCCGCCAGACTGTAGACATAGCAGCTAACATCCTTATGTTAGGTGCTGGGACAGGCTGGGAGAAGAGCATGTGTAAGCATTGGGACTGAAATGACGTGTATCTGAGTTGAATACAGCGATTTCCAACGCCCTACTATAATCAGAGTGCAGCTAGGTTCCAACTCGCATGTCCGAGTGGGTAGCAGACATCTGCCTCCCATGCATACACACTTCTGAGAGTTGAGCTTATGGCCTGTACTCCCACATCCTGCCTGCAGGTACCCTTCGCTTCTAAAAGGCCTAGGCTCGCTGCGTGACGGAAGTGTTGGGAGAGTAATTGGAATCTCCCGGCACACAAGACTAGTGCCCCCAAGCTCAATCCAACGATTTCCTAATAATTCCTGTGGAACACTGGTGCTACACACTAAGTTCCCTACATGAGCAGGTAGCTGAACGCCTTGTCCAAAAGCATCTTCCTTCTGAGAGTTGAGCTCACCCTCAGTCCCTCACAGTTCCACACTGCCTGCAGAGTGAGTTTCGCAGGTCTTCACCAGAGACGTTTGCCAGAGGCTTCTGAGACGCAAGTTAATAATGCAGACCTGGGCGGTATCTCCAGGCGCAGTAGAGTGGTAATCTTGGAACCTCCTGACTCAGAATCCTGCTACCTCCTCACTGCCATAAGAACGAAGCTAGTTGAGAGCTGTCTCCTAGGCGTGCTTCCCTGTGAGAGCTGATGTCAGGGTAGATCCCTCCCGCATGCTGCCTGACAGTAGACGTAGCTGCTTGCATCCTCATGTTAGGTGCTGGGAGAGGTAGTTAGAAAAGCATGTGAAATCGTTGGGCCTGAACACACGTGTATCTGAGTTGAATACAGCGATTTCCAAAGACCTTCTTCAATCAGAGAGTAGATAGGTTCCAACTCGCATGTGCGAGTGGGAAGCAGACATCTACTTCCCATGCATACACACTTCTGAGAGTTGAGCTTATGGCCTGTAACCCCCACATCCTGCCTGCAGGTACCCTTCACTTCTAAACCGCCTGGGCTCGCTGCGTGACGGAAGTGTTGGGAGAGTAAGTGGAATGCTGCGGAACACAAGACTAGTTCCTCCAAGCTCAATCCAGCGATTTCCTTGTAATTTCATTGGTAGACTGGTGCTACATACTAAGTACCATACGTGGGCAGGCGCTGAACGCATTGTCTAAAAGCATCATTCTTTTTTTTTTTAATTTTTATTTATTTATGATAGTCACACACACACAGAGAGAGAGAGAGAGAGAGGCAGAGACACAGGCAGAAGGAGAAGCAGGCTCCATGCACCAGGAGCCCGATGTGGGATTCGATCCCAGGTCTCCAGGATCGTGGCCTGGGCAAAAGGCAGGCGCCAAACCGCTGCGCCACCCAGGGAACCCCTAAAAGCATCTTTCTTCTGAGAGTTGAGCTCACCCTCAGGCCCTCACAGTTCCACACTGCCTGCAGAGTGAGTTTCGCACGTCTTCAGCAGAGACGTTTGCCAGAGGCTTCTGAGACGCACGTTAAAATTGCAGACCTGGAGGGTATCTCCAGGTGCAGTAGAGTAGTAATCTTGGAACCTCTGACTCAGAATACTGCTACCTTCTCACTGCCATAAGCACTGAGCTACTTGAAAGCGGGCTTCTGGGATCCCTGGGTGGCGGAGAGGTGTGGCGCCTACCTTTGTCCCAGGGCGCGATCCTGGAGATCCAGGATAAAATCCCACATCGGGCTCCCGGTGCATGGAGCCTGCTTCTCCCTCTGCCTGTGTCTCTGCTCTCTCTCTCTCACTACGTGCTTTCATAAATGAAAAGAAAAAAAAAGAAAGCTGGCTTCTAGGCATGCTTCCCTGTGAGATCTGAAGTCAGGGCAGAACCCTCCCGCATCCCGCCTGACTGTAGACATAGCAGCTAACATCCTTATGTTAGGTGCTGGGACAGGCTGGGAGAAGAGCATGTGTAAGCATTGGGACTGAAATGACGTGTATCTGAGTTGAATACAGCGATTTCCAACGCCCTACTATAATCAGAGTGCAGCTAGGTTCCAACTCGCATGTCCGAGTGGGTAGCAGACATCTGCCTCCCATGCATACACACTTCTGAGAGTTGAGCTTATGGCCTGTACTCCCACATCCTGCCTGCAGGTACCCTTCGCTTCTAAAAGGCCTAGGCTCGCTGCGTGACGGAAGTGTTGGGAGAGTAATTGGAATCTCCCGGCACACAAGACTAGTGCCCCCAAGCTCAATCCAGCGATTTCCTAATAATTCCTGTGGAACACTGGTGCTACACACTAAGTTCCCTACATGAGCAGGTAGCTGAACGCCTTGTCCAAAAGCATCTTCCTTCTGAGAGTTGAGCTCACCCTCAGGCCCTCACAGTTCCACACTGCCTGCAGAGTGAGTTTCGCAGGTCTTCACCAGAGACGTTTGCCAGAGGCTTCTGAGACGCAAGTTAACAATGCAGACCTGGGCGGTATCTCCAGGTGCAGTAGAGTGGTAATCTTGGAACCTCCTGACTCAGAATCCTGCTACCTTCTCACTGCCATAAGAACGAAGCTAGTTGAGAGCTGTCTCCTAGGCGTGCTTCCCTGTGAGAGCTGAGGTCAGGGCTGAATCCTCCCGCCTCCTGCCTGACTGTAGACGTAGCTGCTAACATCCTTATGTTAGGTGCTGGGAGAGTTTGGGAGAAGAGCATGTGTAAGCATTGGGACTGAAATGACGTGTATCTGAGTTGAGTACAGCGATTTCCGACGCCCTACTATAATCAGAGTGCAGCTAGGTTCCAACTCGCATGTACGAGTGGGTAGCAGACATCTGCCTCCCATGCATACACATTTCTGAGAGTTGAGCTTATGGCCTGTACCCCCACATCCTGCCTGCAGGTACCCTTCACTTCTAAACGGCCTGGGCTCGCTGCGTGACGGAAGTGTTGGGAGAGTAAGTGGAATGTTGCGGAACACAAGACTAGTGCCTCCAAGCTCAATCCAGCGATTTCCTTGTAATTCCTGTGGTAGACTGGTGATACATACTAAGTTCCATACATGAGCAGGTAGCTGAACGCCTTGTCCAAAAGCATCTTACTTCTGAGAGTTGAGCTCACCCTAGTCCCTCACAGTTCCACACTGCCTGCAGAGTGTCTTTCGCACGTCTTCACCAGAGAAGTTGGCCAGAGGTTTCTGAGACGCAAGTTAAAAATGCAAACCTGGAGGGTATTTCCAGGTGCAGTAGAGTGGTAATCTTGGAAACTCCTGATCAGAAAACTGCTACCTTCTCACTGCCATAAGAACTGAGCTACTTGAAAGCGGGCTTCTGGGATCCTGGGTGGCGGAGCGGTGTGGCGCCTACCTTTGTCCCAGGGCGCGATCCTGGAGACCCAGGATCAAATCCCACGTCGGGCTCCCAGTGCATGGAGCCTGCTTCTCCCTCTGCCTTTGTCTCTGCCTCTCTCTCTCTCTCTCACTGTGTGCCTTTCATAAATAAAAAGAAAAAAAAGAAGAAAGCTGGCTTCTAGGCATGATTCCCTGTGAGAGCTGAAGTCAGGGCAGAACCCTCCCGCATCCTGCCTGACTGTAGACATAGCAGCTAATATCCTTATGTTAGGTGCTGGGAGAGGTTGGGAGAAAAGCATGTGTAAGCATTGGGCCTGAACTCACGTGTATCTGAGTTGAATATAGCGATTACCTACGGCCTTCTTCAATCAGAGTGTAGCTAGGTTCCAACTCGCATGTGCGAGTGGGTAGCAGACATCTGTCTCCAATGCATACACACTTCTGAGAGTTGAGCTTATGGCCTGTACTCCCACATCCTGCCTGCAGGTACCCTTCGCTTCTAAAGGCCTAGGCTCGCTGCGTGACGGAAGTGTTGGGAGAGTAAGTGGAATATCCCGGCACACAAGACTAGTTCCTCCCAGCTCAATCCAGCGATTTCCTAGTAATTCCTGTGGTACACTGGTGCTACATACTAATTTCCCTACATGAGCAGGTAGCTGAACGCCTTGTCCAAAAGCATCTTACTTGTGAGGGTTGAGCTCACCCTCAGTCCCTCACAGTTCCACACTGCCTGCAGAGTGAGTTTCGCAGGTCTTCACCAGAGACGTTTGCCAGAGGCTTCTGAGACGCAAGTTAACAATGCAGACCTGGGCGGTATCTCCAGGCGCAGTAGAGTGGTAATCTTGGAACCTCCTGACTCAGAATCCTGCTACCTCCTCACTGCCATAAGAACGAAGCTAGTTGAGAGCTGTCTCCTAGGCGTGCTTCCCTGTGAGAGCTGATGTCAGGGTAGATCCCTCCCGCATGCTGCCTGACAGTAGACGTAGCTGCTTGCATCCTCATGTTAGGTGCTGGGAGAGGTAGTTAGAAAAGCATGTGAAATCGTTGGGCCTGAACACACGTGTATCTGAGTTGAATACAGCGATTTCCAAAGACCTTCTTCAATCAGAGTGTAGCTAGGTTCCAACTCGCATGTGCGAGTGGGAAGCAGACATCTACCTCCCATGCATACACACTTCTGAGAGTTGAGCTTATGGCCTGTAACCCCCACATCCTGCCTGCAGGTACCCTTCACTTCTAAACCGCCTGGGCTCGCTGCGTGACGGAAGTGTTGGGAGAGTAAGTGGAATGCTGCGGAACACAAGACTAGTTCCTCCAAGCTCAATCCAGCGATTTCCTTGTAATTTCTTTGGTAGACTGGTGCTACATACTAAGTACCATACGTGGGCAGGCGCTGAACGCATTGTCTAAAAGCATCATTCTTTTTTTTTTTAATTTTTATTTATTTATGATAGTCACACACACACAGAGAGAGAGAGAGAGAGGCAGAGACACAGGCAGAAGCAGAAGCAGGCTCCATGCACCAGGAGCCCGATGTGGGATTCGATCCCAGGTCTCCAGGATCGTGGCCTGGGCAAAAGGCAGGCGCCAAACCGCTGCGCCACCCAGGGAACCCCTAAAAGCATCTTTCTTCTGAGAGTTGAGCTCACCCTCAGGCCCTCACAGTTCCACACTGCCTGCAGAGTGAGTTTCGCACGTCTTCAGCAGAGATGTTTGCCAGAGGCTTCTGAGACGCACGTTAAAATTGCAGACCTGGAGGGTATCTCCAGGTGCAGTAGAGTAGTAATCTTGGAACCTCTGACTCAGAATACTGCTACCTTCTCACTGCCATAAGCACTGAGCTACTTGAAAGCGGGCTTCTGGGATCCCTGGGTGGCGGAGCGGTGTGGCGCCTACCTTTGTCCCAGGGCGCGATCCTGGAGATCCAGGATAAAATCCCATATCGGGCTCCCGGTGCATGGAGCCTGCTTCTCCCTCTGCCTGTGTCTCTGCTCTCTCTCTCTCACTATGTGCTTTCATAAATGAAAAGAAAAAAAAAAGAAAGCTGGCTTCTAGGCATGCTTCCCTGTGAGATCTGAAGTCAGGGCAGAACCCTCCCGCATCCCGCCAGACTGTAGACATAGCAGCTAACATCCTTATGTTAGGTGCTGGGAGAGGATGGGAGAAAAGCATGTGTAAGCATTGGGACTGAAATGACGTGTATCTGAGTTGAATACAGCGATTTCCAATGCCCTACTATAATCAGAGTGCAGCTAGGTTCCAACTCGCATGTCCGAGTGGGTAGCAGACATCTGCCTCCCATGCATACACACTTCTGAGAGTTGAGCTTATGGCCTGTACTCCCACATCCTGCCTGCAGGTACCCTTCGCTTCTAAAAGGCCTAGGCTCGCTGCGTGACGGAAGTGTTGGGAGAGTAATTGGAATCTCCCGGCACACAAGACTAGTGCCCCCAAGCTCAATCCAGCGATTTCCTAGTAATTCCTGTGGAACACTGGTGCTACACACTAAGTTCCCTACATGAGCAGGTAGCTGAACGCCTTGTCCAAAAGCATCTTCCTTCTGAGAGTTGAGCTCACCCTCAGTCCCTCACAGTTCCACACTGCCTGCAGAGTGAGTTTCGCAGGTCTTCACCAGAGACGTTTGCCAGAGGCTTCTGAGACGCAAGTTAACAATGCAGACCTGGGCGGTATCTCCAGGTGCAGTAGAGTGGTAATCTTGGAACCTCCTGACTCAGAATCCTGCTACCTTCTCACTGCCATAAGAACGAAGCTAGTTGAGAGCTGTCTCCTAGGCGTGCTTCCCTGTGAGAGCTGAGGTCAGGGCTGAATCCTCCCGCCTCCTGCCTGACTGTAGACGTAGCTGCTAACATCCTTATGTTAGGTGCTGGGAGAGTTTGGGAGAAGAGCATGTGTAAGCATTGGGACTGAAATGACGTGTATCTGAGTTGAGTACAGCGATTTCCGACGCCCTACTATAATCAGAGTGCAGCTAGGTTCCAACTCGCATGTACGAGTGGGTAGCAGACATCTGCCTCCCATGCATACACATTTCTGAGAGTTGAGCTTATGGCCTGTACCCCCACATCCTGCCTGCAGGTACCCTTCACTTCTAAACGGCCTGGGCTCGCTGCGTGACGGAAGTGTTGGGAGAGTAAGTGGAATGTTGCGGAACACAAGACTAGTGCCTCCAAGCTCAATCCAGCGATTTCCTTGTAATTCCTGTGGTAGACTGGTGATACATACTAAGTTCCATACATGAGCAGGTAGCTGAACGCCTTGTCCAAAAGCATCTTACTTCTGAGAGTTGAGCTCACCCTAGTCCCTCACAGTTCCACACTGCCTGCAGAGTGTCTTTCGCACGTCTTCACCAGAGAAGTTGGCCAGAGGTTTCTGAGACGCAAGTTAAAAATGCAAACCTGGAGGGTATTTCCAGGTGCAGTAGAGTGGTAATCTTGGAAACTCCTGATCAGAAAACTGCTACCTTCTCACTGCCATAAGAACTGAGCTACTTGAAAGCGGGCTTCTGGGATCCTGGGTGGCGGAGCGGTGTGGCGCCTACCTTTGTCCCAGGGCGCGATCCTGGAGACCCAGGATCAAATCCCACGTCGGGCTCCCAGTGCATGGAGCCTGCTTCTCCCTCTGCCTTTGTCTCTGCCTCTCTCTCTCTCTCACTGTGTGCCTTTCATAAATAAAAAGAAAAAAAAGAAGAAAGCTGGCTTCTAGGCATGATTCCCTGTGAGAGCTGAAGTCAGGGCAGAACCCTCCCGCATCCTGCCTGACTGTAGACATAGCAGCTAATATCCTTATGTTAGGTGCTGGGAGAGGTTGGGAGAAAAGCATGTGTAAGCATTGGGCCTGAACTCACGTGTATCTGAGTTGAATATAGCGATTACCTACGGCCTTCTTCAATCAGAGTGTAGCTAGGTTCCAACTCGCATGTGCGAGTGGGTAGCAGACATCTGTCTCCAATGCATACACACTTCTGAGAGTTGAGCTTATGGCCTGTACTCCCACATCCTGCCTGCAGGTACCCTTCGCTTCTAAAGGCCTAGGCTCGCTGCGTGACGGAAGTGTTGGGAGAGTAAGTGGAATATCCCGGCACACAAGACTAGTTCCTCCCAGCTCAATCCAGCGATTTCCTAGTAATTCCTGTGGTACACTGGTGCTACATACTAATTTCCCTACATGAGCAGGTAGCTGAACGCCTTGTCCAAAAGCATCTTACTTGTGAGGGTTGAGCTCACCCTCAGTCCCTCACAGTTCCACACTGCCTGCAGAGTGAGTTTCGCAGGTCTTCACCAGAGAAGTTTGCCAGAGGCTTCTGAGACGCAAGTTAACAATGCAGACCTGGGCGGTATCTCCAGGCGCAGTAGAGTGGTAATCTTGGAACCTCCTGACTCAGAATCCTGCTACCTCCTCACTGCCATAAGAACGAAGCTAGTTGAGAGCTGTCTCCTAGGCGTGCTTCCCTGTGAGAGCTGATGTCAGGGTAGATCCCTCCCGCATGCTGCCTGACAGTAGACGTAGCTGCTTGCATCCTCATGTTAGGTGCTGGGAGAGGTAGTTAGAAAAGCATGTGAAATCGTTGGGCCTGAACACACGTGTATCTGAGTTGAATACAGCGATTTCCAAAGACCTTCTTCAATCAGAGTGTAGCTAGGTTCCAACTCGCATGTGCGAGTGGGAAGCAGACATCTACCTCCCATGCATACACACTTCTGAGAGTTGAGCTTATGGCCTGTAACCCCCACATCCTGCCTGCAGGTACCCTTCACTTCTAAACCGCCTGGGCTCGCTGCGTGACGGAAGTGTTGGGAGAGTAAGTGGAATGCTGCGGAACACAAGACTAGTTCCTCCAAGCTCAATCCAGCGATTTCCTTGTAATTTCTTTGGTAGACTGGTGCTACATACTAAGTACCATACGTGGGCAGGCGCTGAACGCATTGTCTAAAAGCATCATTCTTTTTTTTTTTAATTTTTATTTATTTATGATAGTCACACACACACAGAGAGAGAGAGAGAGAGGCAGAGACACAGGCAGAAGCAGAAGCAGGCTCCATGCACCAGGAGCCCGATGTGGGATTCGATCCCAGGTCTCCAGGATCGTGGCCTGGGCAAAAGGCAGGCGCCAAACCGCTGCGCCACCCAGGGAACCCCTAAAAGCATCTTTCTTCTGAGAGTTGAGCTCACCCTCAGGCCCTCACAGTTCCACACTGCCTGCAGAGTGAGTTTCGCACGTCTTCAGCAGAGATGTTTGCCAGAGGCTTCTGAGACGCACGTTAAAATTGCAGACCTGGAGGGTATCTCCAGGTGCAGTAGAGTAGTAATCTTGGAACCTCTGACTCAGAATACTGCTACCTTCTCACTGCCATAAGCACTGAGCTACTTGAAAGCGGGCTTCTGGGATCCCTGGGTGGCGGAGCGGTGTGGCGCCTACCTTTGTCCCAGGGCGCGATCCTGGAGATCCAGGATAAAATCCCATATCGGGCTCCCGGTGCATGGAGCCTGCTTCTCCCTCTGCCTGTGTCTCTGCTCTCTCTCTCTCACTATGTGCTTTCATAAATGAAAAGAAAAAAAAAAGAAAGCTGGCTTCTAGGCATGCTTCCCTGTGAGATCTGAAGTCAGGGCAGAACCCTCCCGCATCCCGCCAGACTGTAGACATAGCAGCTAACATCCTTATGTTAGGTGCTGGGAGAGGATGGGAGAAAAGCATGTGTAAGCATTGGGACTGAAATGACGTGTATCTGAGTTGAATACAGCGATTTCCAATGCCCTACTATAATCAGAGTGCAGCTAGGTTCCAACTCGCATGTCCGAGTGGGTAGCAGACATCTGCCTCCCATGCATACACACTTCTGAGAGTTGAGCTTATGGCCTGTACTCCCACATCCTGCCTGCAGGTACCCTTCGCTTCTAAAAGGCCTAGGCTCGCTGCGTGACGGAAGTGTTGGGAGAGTAATTGGAATCTCCCGGCACACAAGACTAGTGCCCCCAAGCTCAATCCAGCGATTTCCTAGTAATTCCTGTGGAACACTGGTGCTACACACTAAGTTCCCTACATGAGCAGGTAGCTGAACGCCTTGTCCAAAAGCATCTTCCTTCTGAGAGTTGAGCTCACCCTCAGTCCCTCACAGTTCCACACTGCCTGCAGAGTGAGTTTCGCAGGTCTTCACCAGAGACGTTTGCCAGAGGCTTCTGAGACGCAAGTTAACAATGCAGACCTGGGCGGTATCTCCAGGTGCAGTAGAGTGGTAATCTTGGAACCTCCTGACTCAGAATCCTGCTACCTTCTCACTGCCATAAGAACGAAGCTAGTTGAGAGCTGTCTCCTAGGCGTGCTTCCCTGTGAGAGCTGAGGTCAGGGCTGAATCCTCCCGCCTCCTGCCTGACTGTAGACGTAGCTGCTAACATCCTTATGTTAGGTGCTGGGAGAGTTTGGGAGAAGAGCATGTGTAAGCATTGGGACTGAAATGACGTGTATCTGAGTTGAGTACAGCGATTTCCGACGCCCTACTATAATCAGAGTGCAGCTAGGTTCCAACTCGCATGTACGAGTGGGTAGCAGACATCTGCCTCCCATGCATACACATTTCTGAGAGTTGAGCTTATGGCCTGTACCCCCACATCCTGCCTGCAGGTACCCTTCACTTCTAAACCGCCTGGCCTCGCTGCGTGACGGAAGTGTTGGGAGAGTAAGTGGAATGCTGCGGAACACAAGACTAGTTCCTCCAAGCTCAATCCAGCGATTTCCTTGTAATTTCTTTGGTAGACTGGTGCGACATACTAAGTACCATACGTGGGCAGGCGCTGAACGCATTGTCTAAAGCATCATTCTTTTTTTTTTTAATTTTTATTTATTTATGATAGTCACACACACACACAGAGAGAGAGAGAGAGAGGCAGAGACACAGGCAGAAGGAGAAGCAGGCTCCATGCACCAGGAGCCCGATGTGGGATTCGATCCCAGGTCTCCAGGATCGTGGCCTGGGCAAAAGACAGGCGCCAAACCGCTGCGCCACCCAGGGAACCCCTAAAAGCATCTTTCTTCTGAGAGTTGAGCTCACCCTCAGGCCCTCACAGTTCCACACTGCCTGCAGAGTGAGTTTCGCACGTCTTCAGCAGAGATGTTTGCCAGAGGCTTCTGAGACGCACGTTAAAATTGCAGACCTGGAGGGTATCTCCAGGTGCAGTAGAGTAGTAATCTTGGAACCTCTGACTCAGAATACTGCTACCTTCTCACTGCCATAAGCACTGAGCTACTTGAAAGCGGGCTTCTGGGATCCCTGGGTGGCGGAGCGGTGTGGCGCCTACCTTTGTCCCAGGGCGCGATCCTGGAGATCCAGGATAAAATCCCATATCGGGCTCCCGGTGCATGGAGCCTGCTTCTCCCTCTGCCTGTGTCTCTGCTCTCTCTCTCTCTCACTATGTGCTTTCATAAATGAAAAGAAAAAAAAAAAGAAAGCTGGCTTCTAGGCATGCTTCCCTGTGAGATCTGAAGTCAGGGCAGAACCCTCCCGCATCCCGCCAGACTGTAGACATAGCAGCTAACATCCTTATGTTAGGTGCTGGGAGAGGATGGGAGAAAAGCATGTGTAAGCATTGGGACTGAAATGACGTGTATCTGAGTTGAATACAGCGATTTCCAATGCCCTACTATAATCAGAGTGCAGCTAGGTTCCAACTCGCATGTCCGAGTGGGTAGCAGACATCTGCCTCCCATGCATACACACTTCTGAGAGTTGAGCTTATGGCCTGTACTCCCACATCCTGCCTGCAGGTACCCTTCGCTTCTAAAAGGCCTAGGCTCGCTGCGTGACGGAAGTGTTGGGAGAGTAATTGGAATCTCCCGGCACACAAGACTAGTGCCCCCAAGCTCAATCCAGCGATTTCCTAGTAATTCCTGTGGAACACTGGTGCTACACACTAAGTTCCCTACATGAGCAGGTAGCTGAACGCCTTGTCCAAAAGCATCTTCCTTCTGAGAGTTGAGCTCACCCTCAGTCCCTCACAGTTCCACACTGCCTGCAGAGTGAGTTTCGCAGGTCTTCACCAGAGACGTTTGCCAGAGGCTTCTGAGACGCAAGTTAACAATGCAGACCTGGGCGGTATCTCCAGGTGCAGTAGAGTGGTAATCTTGGAACCTCCTGACTCAGAATCCTGCTACCTTCTCACTGCCATAAGAACGAAGCTAGTTGAGAGCTGTCTCCTAGGCGTGCTTCCCTGTGAGAGCTGAGGTCAGGGCTGAATCCTCCCGCCTCCTGCCTGACTGTAGACGTAGCTGCTAACATCCTTATGTTAGGTGCTGGGAGAGTTTGGGAGAAGAGCATGTGTAAGCATTGGGACTGAAATGACGTGTATCTGAGTTGAGTACAGCGATTTCCGACGCCCTACTATAATCAGAGTGCAGCTAGGTTCCAACTCGCATGTACGAGTGGGTAGCAGACATCTGCCTCCCATGCATACACATTTCTGAGAGTTGAGCTTATGGCCTGTATCCCCACATCCTGCCTGCAGGTACCCTTCACTTCTAAACGGCCTGGGCTCGCTGCGTGACGGAAGTGTTGGGAGAGTAAGTGGAATGTTGCGGAACACAAGACTAGTGCCTCCAAGCTCAATCCAGCGATTTCCTTGTAATTCCTGTGGTAGACTGGTGATACATACTAAGTTCCATACATGAGCAGGTAGCTGAACGCCTTGTCCAAAAGCATCTTACTTCTGAGAGTTGAGCTCACCCTAGTCCCTCACAGTTCCACACTGCCTGCAGAGTGTCTTTCGCACGTCTTCACCAGAGAAGTTGGCCAGAGGTTTCTGAGACGCAAGTTAAAAATGCAAACCTGGAGGGTATTTCCAGGTGCAGTAGAGTGGTAATCTTGGAAACTCCTGATCAGAAAACTGCTACCTTCTCACTGCCATAAGAACTGAGCTACTTGAAAGCGGGCTTCTGGGATCCTGGGTGGCGGAGCGGTGTGGCGCCTACCTTTGTCCCAGGGCGCGATCCTGGAGACCCAGGATCAAATCCCACGTCGGGCTCCCAGTGCATGGAGCCTGCTTCTCCCTCTGCCTTTGTCTCTGCCTCTCTCTCTCTCTCTCACTGTGTGCCTTTCATAAATAAAAAGAAAAAAAAGAAGAAAGCTGGCTTCTAGGCATGATTCCCTGTGAGAGCTGAAGTCAGGGCAGAACCCTCCCGCATCCTGCCTGACTGTAGACATAGCAGCTAATATCCTTATGTTAGGTGCTGGGAGAGGTTGGGAGAAAAGCATGTGTAAGCATTGGGCCTGAACTCACGTGTATCTGAGTTGAATATAGCGATTACCTACGGCCTTCTTCAATCAGAGTGTAGCTAGGTTCCAACTCGCATGTGCGAGTGGGTAGCAGACATCTGTCTCCAATGCATACACACTTCTGAGAGTTGAGCTTATGGCCTGTACTCCCACATCCTGCCTGCAGGTACCCTTCGCTTCTAAAAGGCCTAGGCTCGCTGCGTGACGGAAGTGTTGGGAGAGTAAGTGGAATATCCCGGCACACAAGACTAGTTCCTCCCAGCTCAATCCAGCGATTTCCTAGTAATTCCTGTGGTACACTGGTGCTACATACTAATTTCCCTACATGAGCAGGTAGCTGAACGCCTTGTCCAAAAGCATCTTACTTGTGAGGGTTGAGCTCACCCTCAGTCCCTCACAGTTCCACACTGCCTGCAGAGTGAGTTTCGCAGGTCTTCACCAGAGACGTTTGCCAGAGGCTTCTGAGACGCAAGTTAACAATGCAGACCTGGGCGGTATCTCCAGGCGCAGTAGAGTGGTAATCTTGGAACCTCCTGACTCAGAATCCTGCTACCTCCTCACTGCCATAAGAACGAAGCTAGTTGAGAGCTGTCTCCTAGGCGTGCTTCCCTGTGAGAGCTGATGTCAGGGTAGATCCCTCCCGCATGCTGCCTGACAGTAGACGTAGCTGCTTGCATCCTCATGTTAGGTGCTGGGAGAGGTAGTTAGAAAAGCATGTGAAATCGTTGGGCCTGAACACACGTGTATCTGAGTTGAATACAGCGATTTCCAAAGACCTTCTTCAATCAGAGTGTAGCTAGGTTCCAACTCGCATGTGCGAGTGGGAAGCAGACATCTACCTCCCATGCATACACACTTCTGAGAGTTGAGCTTATGGCCTGTAACCCCCACATCCTGCCTGCAGGTACCCTTCACTTCTAAACCGCCTGGGCTCGCTGCGTGACGGAAGTGTTGGGAGAGTAAGTGGAATGCTGCGGAACACAAGACTAGTTCCTCCAAGCTCAATCCAGCGATTTCCTTGTAATTTCTTTGGTAGACTGGTGCTACATACTAAGTACCATACGTGGGCAGGCGCTGAACGCATTGTCTAAAAGCATCATTCTTTTTTTTTTTAATTTTTATTTATTTATGATAGTCACACACACACACAGAGAGAGAGAGAGAGAGGCAGAGACACAGGCAGAAGCAGAAGCAGGCTCCATGCACCAGGAGCCCGATGTGGGATTCGATCCCAGGTCTCCAGGATCGTGGCCTGGGCAAAAGGCAGGCGCCAAACCGCTGCGCCACCCAGGGAACCCCTAAAAGCATCTTTCTTCTGAGAGTTGAGCTCACCCTCAGGCCCTCACAGTTCCACACTGCCTGCAGAGTGAGTTTCGCACGTCTTCAGCAGAGATGTTTGCCAGAGGCTTCTGAGACGCACGTTAAAATTGCAGACCTGGAGGGTATCTCCAGGTGCAGTAGAGTAGTAATCTTGGAACCTCTGACTCAGAATACTGCTACCTTCTCACTGCCATAAGCACTGAGCTACTTGAAAGCGGGCTTCTGGGATCCCTGGGTGGCGGAGCGGTGTGGCGCCTACCTTTGTCCCAGGGCGCGATCCTGGAGATCCAGGATAAAATCCCACTATCGGGCTCCCGGTGCATGGAGCCTGCTTCTCCCTCTGCCTGTGTCTCTGCTCTCTCTCTCTCACTATGTGCTTTCATAAATGAAAAGAAAAAAAAAAAGAAAGCTGGCTTCTAGGCATGCTTCCCTGTGAGATCTGAAGTCAGGGCAGAACCCTCCCGCATCCCGCCAGACTGTAGACATAGCAGCTAACATCCTTATGTTAGGTGCTGGGAGAGGATGGGAGAAAAGCATGTGTAAGCATTGGGACTGAAATGACGTGTATCTGAGTTGAATACAGCGATTTCCAATGCCCTACTATAATCAGAGTGCAGCTAGGTTCCAACTCGCATGTCCGAGTGGGTAGCAGACATCTGCCTCCCATGCATACACACTTCTGAGAGTTGAGCTTATGGCCTGTACTCCCACATCCTGCCTGCAGGTACCCTTCGCTTCTAAAAGGCCTAGGCTCGCTGCGTGACGGAAGTGTTGGGAGAGTAATTGGAATCTCCCGGCACACAAGACTAGTGCCCCCAAGCTCAATCCAGCGATTTCCTAGTAATTCCTGTGGAACACTGGTGCTACACACTAAGTTCCCTACATGAGCAGGTAGCTGAACGCCTTGTCCAAAAGCATCTTCCTTCTGAGAGTTGAGCTCACCCTCAGTCCCTCACAGTTCCACACTGCCTGCAGAGTGAGTTTCGCAGGTCTTCACCAGAGACGTTTGCCAGAGGCTTCTGAGACGCAAGTTAACAATGCAGACCTGGGCGGTATCTCCAGGTGCAGTAGAGTGGTAATCTTGGAACCTCCTGACTCAGAATCCTGCTACCTCCTCACTGCCATAAGAACGAAGCTAGTTGAGAGCTGTCTCCTAGGCGTGCTTCCCTGTGAGAGCTGATGTCAGGGTAGATCCCTCCCGCATGCTGCCTGACAGTAGACGTAGCTGCTTGCATCCTCATGTTAGGTGCTGGGAGAGGTAGTTAGAAAAGCATGTGAAATCGTTGGGCCTGAACACACGTGTATCTGAGTTGAATACAGCGATTTCCAAAGACCTTCTTCAATCAGAGTGTAGCTAGGTTCCAACTCGCATGTGCGAGTGGGAAGCAGACATCTACCTCCCATGCATACACACTTCTGAGAGTTGAGCTTATGGCCTGTAACCCCCACATCCTGCCTGCAGGTACCCTTCACTTCTAAACCGCCTGGCCTCGCTGCGTGACGGAAGTGTTGGGAGAGTAAGTGGAATGCTGCGGAACACAAGACTAGTTCCTCCAAGCTCAATCCAGCGATTTCCTTGTAATTTCTTTGGTAGACTGGTGCTACATACTAAGTACCATACGTGGGCAGGCGCTGAACGCATTGTCTAAAAGCATCATTCTTTTTTTTTTTAATTTTTATTTATTTATGATAGTCACACACACACACAGAGAGAGAGAGAGAGAGGCAGAGACACAGGCAGAAGCAGAAGCAGGCTCCATGCACCAGGAGCCCGATGTGGGATTCGATCCCAGGTCTCCAGGATCGTGGCCTGGGCAAAAGACAGGCGCCAAACCGCTGCGCCACCCAGGGAACCCCTAAAAGCATCTTTCTTCTGAGAGTTGAGCTCACCCTCAGGCCCTCACAGTTCCACACTGCCTGCAGAGTGAGTTTCGCACGTCTTCAGCAGAGATGTTTGCCAGAGGCTTCTGAGACGCACGTTAAAATTGCAGACCTGGAGGGTATCTCCAGGTGCAGTAGAGTAGTAATCTTGGAACCTCTGACTCAGAATACTGCTACCTTCTCACTGCCATAAGCACTGAGCTACTTGAAAGCGGGCTTCTGGGATCCCTGGGTGGCGGAGCGGTGTGGCGCCTACCTTTGTCCCAGGGCGCGATCCTGGAGATCCAGGATAAAATCCCATATCGGGCTCCCGGTGCATGGAGCCTGCTTCTCCCTCTGCCTGTGTCTCTGCTCTCTCTCTCTCACTATGTGCTTTCATAAATGAAAAGAAAAAAAAAAGAAAGCTGGCTTCTAGGCATGCTTCCCTGTGAGATCTGAAGTCAGGGCAGAACCCTCCCGCATCCCGCCAGACTGTAGACATAGCAGCTAACATCCTTATGTTAGGTGCTGGGAGAGGATGGGAGAAAAGCATGTGTAAGCATTGGGACTGAAATGACGTGTATCTGAGTTGAATACAGCGATTTCCAATGCCCTACTATAATCAGAGTGCAGCTAGGTTCCAACTCGCATGTCCGAGTGGGTAGCAGACATCTGCCTCCCATGCATACACACTTCTGAGAGTTGAGCTTATGGCCTGTACTCCCACATCCTGCCTGCAGGTACCCTTCGCTTCTAAAAGGCCTAGGCTCGCTGCGTGACGGAAGTGTTGGGAGAGTAATTGGAATCTCCCGGCACACAAGACTAGTGCCCCCAAGCTCAATCCAGCGATTTCCTAGTAATTCCTGTGGAACACTGGTGCTACACACTAAGTTCCCTACATGAGCAGGTAGCTGAACGCCTTGTCCAAAAGCATCTTCCTTCTGAGAGTTGAGCTCACCCTCAGTCCCTCACAGTTCCACACTGCCTGCAGAGTGAGTTTCGCAGGTCTTCACCAGAGACGTTTGCCAGAGGCTTCTGAGACGCAAGTTAACAATGCAGACCTGGGCGGTATCTCCAGGTGCAGTAGAGTGGTAATCTTGGAACCTCCTGACTCAGAATCCTGCTACCTTCTCACTGCCATAAGAACGAAGCTAGTTGAGAGCTGTCTCCTAGGCGTGCTTCCCTGTGAGAGCTGAGGTCAGGGCTGAATCCTCCCGCCTCCTGCCTGACTGTAGACGTAGCTGCTAACATCCTTATGTTAGGTGCTGGGAGAGTTTGGGAGAAGAGCATGTGTAAGCATTGGGACTGAAATGACGTGTATCTGAGTTGAGTACAGCGATTTCCGACGCCCTACTATAATCAGAGTGCAGCTAGGTTCCAACTCGCATGTACGAGTGGGTAGCAGACATCTGCCTCCCATGCATACACATTTCTGAGAGTTGAGCTTATGGCCTGTACCCCCACATCCTGCCTGCAGGTACCCTTCACTTCTAAACGGCCTGGGCTCGCTGCGTGACGGAAGTGTTGGGAGAGTAAGTGGAATGTTGCGGAACACAAGACTAGTGCCTCCAAGCTCAATCCAGCGATTTCCTTGTAATTCCTGTGGTAGACTGGTGATACATACTAAGTTCCATACATGAGCAGGTAGCTGAACGCCTTGTCCAAAAGCATCTTACTTCTGAGAGTTGAGCTCACCCTAGTCCCTCACAGTTCCACACTGCCTGCAGAGTGTCTTTCGCACGTCTTCACCAGAGAAGTTGGCCAGAGGTTTCTGAGACGCAAGTTAAAAATGCAAACCTGGAGGGTATTTCCAGGTGCAGTAGAGTGGTAATCTTGGAAACTCCTGATCAGAATACTGCTACCTTCTCACTGCCATAAGAACTGAGCTACTTGAAAGCGGGCTTCTGTGATCCCTGGGTGGCGGAGCGGTGTGGCGCCTACCTTTGTCCCAGGGCGCGATCCTGGAGACCCAGGATCAAATCCCACGTCGGGCTCCCAGTGCATGGAGCCTGCTTCTCCCTCTGCCTTTGTCTCTGCCTCTCTCTCTCTCTCTCACTGTGTGCCTTTCATAAATAAAAAGAAAAAAAAGAAGAAAGCTGGCTTCTAGGCATGATTCCCTGTGAGAGCTGAAGTCAGGGCAGAACCCTCCTGCATCCTGCCTGACTGTAGACATAGCAGCTAATATCCTTATGTTAGGTGCTGGGAGAGGTTGGGAGAAAAGCATGTGTAAGCATTGGGCCTGAACTCACGTGTATCTGAGTTGAATATAGCGATTACCTACGGCCTTCTTCAATCAGAGTGTAGCTAGGTTCCAACTCGCATGTCGGAGTGGGTAGCAGACATCTTCCTCCCATGCATACATACTTCTGAGAGTTGAGCTTATGGCCTGTACCCCCACATCCTGCCTGCAGGTACCCTTCACTTCTAAAATGCCTAGGCTCGCTGCGTGACGGAAGTGTTGGGAGAGTAAGTGGAATGTCCCGGCACACAAGACTAGTGCCTCCAAGCTCAATCCAGCGATTTCCTAGTAATTCCTGTGGTAGACTGGTGCTACATACTAAGTTCCATACGTGAGCAGGTGCTGAACGCATTGTCCAAGTCATCTTTCTTCTGAGAGTTGAGCTTACCCTCAGTCCCTCACAGTTCCACACTGCCTGCAGAGTGAGTTTCGCAAGTCTTCACCAGAGACGTTTGCCAGAGGCTTCTGAGACGCAAGTTAACAATTCCGAACTGGACGGTATCTCCAAGTGCAGTAGACTGGTAATCTTGGAACCTCCTGACTCAGAATACTGCTACCTTCTCACTGCCATAAGAACGAAGCTAGTTGAGAGCTGGCTTCGAAGCATGGTTCCATGTGAGAGCTGAATTAAGGGCAGAACCCTCCCGCATCCTGCCTGACTGTAGACGTAGCTGCTAACATCCTCATGTTTGTTGCTGGGAGTGGTTGTTAGAAAAGGATGTTGAATCGTTGGGCCTGAACTCACGTGTATCTGAGTTGAATACAGCGATTTCCAAAGACCCTCTTCAATCAGAGAGTAGCTAGGTTCCAACTCGCATGTACGAGTGGGTAGCAGACATCTGCCTTCCATGCATACACACTTCTGAGAGTTGAGCTTATGGCCTGTACCCCCACATCCTGCCTGCAGGTATCCTTCGCTTCTAAAAGGGCTAGGCTCCATGCGTGACGGAAGTGTTGGGAGAGTAAGTGGAATGTCCCAGCACACAAGACTAGTGCCTCCAAGATGAATCCAGCGATTTCCTTGTAATTCCTGTGGTAGACTGGTGCTACATACTAAGTTCCGTACGTGAGAAGGGAGCTGAACGCATTATCCAAAAGCATCTTACTTCTGAGAGTTCAGCTCACCCTCAGTCCCTCACAGTTCCACACTGCCTGCAGAGTGAGTTTGGCACGTCTTCCCCAGAGACGTTTGCCAGAGGCTTCTGAGATGCAAGTTAGCAATGCAGACCTGGAGGGTATCTCAGGTGCAGTAGAGTCGTAAACTTGGAACCTCCTGACTCAGAATACTGCTACCTTCTCACTGCCATAAGAACTGAGCTACTTGAAAGCGGGCTTCTGGGATCCCTGGATGGCGCAGCAGTGTGGCGCCTACCTTTGTCCCAGGGCGCGATCCTGGAGACCCAGGATCAAATTCCACGTCGGGCTCCCGGTGCCTGGAGCCTGCTTCTCCCTCTGCCTGTGTCTCTGCCTCTCTCTCTCTCACTGTGTGCCTTTCATAAAAAGAAAAAATGAAAGCTGGCTTCTAGTCATGATTCCCTGTGAGAGCTGAAGTCAGCGCAGAACCCTCCCGCATCCTGCCTGACTGTAGACGTAGCAGCTCACATCCTTATGTTAGGTGCTGGGAGAGGTTGGGAGAAAAGCATGTGTAAGCATTGGGCCTGAACTCACGTGTATCTGAGTTGAATACAGCGATTTCCAAAGCTCTTCTACAATCACAGTGTAGCTACGTTCCAACTCGCATGTACGAATGGGTAGCAGATATCTGCCTCCCATGCAGACACACTGCTGAGAGTTGAGCATATGGCCTGTACCCTCACATCCTGCCTGCGGGAACCCTTCGCTTCCAAAAGGCCTATGCTCGCTGCGTGACAGACGTGTTGGGAGAGTAAGTGGAATGTTCCATCACACAAGACAAGTGCCTGCAAGCTCAATCCAGTGATTTCCTTAAAATTCCTGTGGTACACTGGTGCTACCTACTAAGTTCCATATGTGAGCTTGTAAGCTGAACGCCTTGTCCAAAAGTATCTTACTTCTGAGAGTTGAGCTCCCCCACAGTCCCTCACAGTTCCACACTGCCTGCAGAGTGAGTTTCGCACGTCTTCACCAGAGATGTTTGCCAGAGGCTTCTGAGTCGCAGTTAACAATGCAGACCTGGGCGGTATCTCCAGGCGCAGTAGAGTGGTAATCTTGGAACCTCCTGACTCAGAATCCTGCTACCTCCTCACTGCCAAAAGAACGAAGCTAGTTGAGAGCTGTCTCCTAGGCGTGCTTCCCTGTGAGAGCTGATGTCAGGGCTGAATCCTCCCGCCTCCTGCCTGACTGTAGACGTAGCTGCTAACATCCTTATGTTAGGTGCTGGGAGAGTTTGGGAGAAGAGCATGTGTAAGCATTGGGACTGAAATGACGTGTATCTGAGTTGAGTACAGCGATTTCC
Source organism: Canis lupus familiaris (assembly GCF_011100685.1). Lineage (NCBI taxonomy): Eukaryota > Metazoa > Chordata > Mammalia > Carnivora > Canidae > Canis > Canis lupus. Next base: position 189,713 of record NW_023330682.1, on the reverse strand, counting down.
GACGCCCTACTATAATCAGAGTGCAGCTAGGTTCCAACTCGCATGTACGAGTGGGTAGCAGACATCTGCCTCCCATGCATACACATTTCTGAGAGTTGAGCTTATGGCCTGTACCCCCACATCCGGCCTGCAGGTACCCTTCACTTCTAAACGGCCTGGGCTCGCTGCGTGACGGAAGTGTTGGGAGAGTAAGTGGAATGTTGCGGAACACAAGACTAGTGCCTCCAAGCTCAATCCAGCGATTTCCTTGTAATTCCTGTGGTAGACTGGTGATACATACTAAGTTCCATACATGAGCAGGTAGCTGAACGCCTTGTCCAAAAGCATCTTACTTCTGAGAGTTGAGCTCACCCTAGTCCCTCACAGTTCCACACTGCCTGCAGAGTGTCTTTCGCACGTCTTCACCAGAGAAGTTGGCCAGAGGTTTCTGAGACGCAAGTTAAAAATGCAAACCTGGAGGGTATTTCCAGGTGCAGTAGAGTGGTAATCTTGGAAACTCCTGATCAGAAAACTGCTACCTTCTCACTGCCATAAGAACTGAGCTACTTGAAAGCGGGCTTCTGGGATCCTGGGTGGCGGAGCGGTGTGGCGCCTACCTTTGTCCCAGGGCGCGATCCTGGAGACCCAGGATCAAATCCCACGTCGGGCTCCCAGTGCATGGAGCCTGCTTCTCCCTCTGCCTTTGTCTCTGCCTCTCTCTCTCTCTCTCACTGTGTGCCTTTCATAAATAAAAAGAAAAAAAAGAAGAAAGCTGGCTTCTAGGCATGATTCCCTGTGAGAGCTGAAGTCAGGGCAGAACCCTCCCGCATCCTGCCTGACTGTAGACATAGCAGCTAATATCCTTATGTTAGGTGCTGGGAGAGGTTGGGAGAAAAGCATGTGTAAGCATTGGGCCTGAACTCACGTGTATCTGAGTTGAATATAGCGATTACCTACGGCCTTCTTCAATCAGAGTGTAGCTAGGTTCCAACTCGCATGTCGGAGTGGGTAGCAGACATCTTCCTCCCATGCATACATACTTCTGAGAGTTGAGCTTATGGCCTGTACCCCCACATCCTGCCTGCAGGTACCCTTCACTTCTAAAATGCCTAGGCTCGCTGCGTGACGGAAGTGTTGGGAGAGTAAGTGGAATGTCCCGGCACACAAGACTAGTGCCTCCAAGCTCAATCCAGCGATTTCCTAGTAATTCCTGTGGTAGACTGGTGCTACATACTAAGTTCCATACGTGAGCAGGTGCTGAACGCATTGTCCAAGTCATCTTTCTTCTGAGAGTTGAGCTTACCCTCAGTCCCTCACAGTTCCACACTGCCTGCAGAGTGAGTTTCGCAAGTCTTCACCAGAGACGTTTGCCAGAGGCTTCTGAGACGCAAGTTAACAATTCCGAACTGGACGGTATCTCCAAGTGCAGTAGACTGGTAATCTTGGAACCTCCTGACTCAGAATACTGCTACCTTCTCACTGCCATAAGAACGAAGCTAGTTGAGAGCTGGCTTCGAAGCATGGTTCCATGTGAGAGCTGAATTAAGGGCAGAACCCTCCCGCATCCTGCCTGACTGTAGACGTAGCTGCTAACATCCTCATGTTTGTTGCTGGGAGTGGTTGTTAGAAAAGGATGTTGAATCGTTGGGCCTGAACTCACGTGTATCTGAGTTGAATACAGCGATTTCCAAAGACCCTCTTCAATCAGAGAGTAGCTAGGTTCCAACTCGCATGTACGAGTGGGTAGCAGACATCTGCCTTCCATGCATACACACTTCTGAGAGTTGAGCTTATGGCCTGTACCCCCACATCCTGCCTGCAGGTATCCTTCGCTTCTAAAAGGGCTAGGCTCCATGCGTGACGGAAGTGTTGGGAGAGTAAGTGGAATGTCCCAGCACACAAGACTAGTGCCTCCAAGATGAATCCAGCGATTTCCTTGTAATTCCTGTGGTAGACTGGTGCTACATACTAAGTTCCGTACGTGAGAAGGGAGCTGAACGCATTATCCAAAAGCATCTTACTTCTGAGAGTTCAGCTCACCCTCAGTCCCTCACAGTTCCACACTGCCTGCAGAGTGAGTTTGGCACGTCTTCCCCAGAGACGTTTGCCAGAGGCTTCTGAGATGCAAGTTAGCAATGCAGACCTGGAGGGTATCTCAGGTGCAGTAGAGTCGTAAACTTGGAACCTCCTGACTCAGAATACTGCTACCTTCTCACTGCCATAAGAACTGAGCTACTTGAAAGCGGGCTTCTGGGATCCCTGGATGGCGCAGCAGTGTGGCGCCTACCTTTGTCCCAGGGCGCGATCCTGGAGACCCAGGATCAAATTCCACGTCGGGCTCCCGGTGCCTGGAGCCTGCTTCTCCCTCTGCCTGTGTCTCTGCCTCTCTCTCTCTCACTGTGTGCCTTTCATAAAAAGAAAAAATGAAAGCTGGCTTCTAGTCATGATTCCCTGTGAGAGCTGAAGTCAGCGCAGAACCCTCCCGCATCCTGCCTGACTGTAGACGTAGCAGCTCACATCCTTATGTTAGGTGCTGGGAGAGGTTGGGAGAAAAGCATGTGTAAGCATTGGGCCTGAACTCACGTGTATCTGAGTTGAATACAGCGATTTCCAAAGCTCTTCTACAATCACAGTGTAGCTACGTTCCAACTCGCATGTACGAATGGGTAGCAGATATCTGCCTCCCATGCAGACACACTGCTGAGAGTTGAGCATATGGCCTGTACCCTCACATCCTGCCTGCGGGAACCCTTCGCTTCCAAAAGGCCTATGCTCGCTGCGTGACAGACGTGTTGGGAGAGTAAGTGGAATGTTCCATCACACAAGACAAGTGCCTGCAAGCTCAATCCAGTGATTTCCTTAAAATTCCTGTGGTACACTGGTGCTACCTACTAAGTTCCATATGTGAGCTTGTAAGCTGAACGCCTTGTCCAAAAGTATCTTACTTCTGAGAGTTGAGCTCCCCCACAGTCCCTCACAGTTCCACACTGCCTGCAGAGTGAGTTTCGCACGTCTTCACCAGAGATGTTTGCCAGAGGCTTCTGAGTCGCAGTTAACAATGCAGACCTGGGCGGTATCTCTAGGCGCAGTAGAGTGGTAATCTTGAAACCTCCTGACTCAGAATACTGCTACCTTCTCACTGCCATAAGAACGCAGCCAGTTGAGAGCTGTCTTCTAGGAATGCTTCCCTTTGAGAGCTGAAGTCTGCACAGAACCCTCCCGCATCCTGCCTGACTGTAGACCTAGCTGCTAACATCCTCATGTTAGTTGCTGGGAGAGGTTGGGAGAAAGGCATGTGGAATCGTTGGGCCTGAACTCACGTGTATCTGAGTTGAATACCGCGATTTCCAACGGCCTTCATCAATCAGAGTGTAGCTAGTTTCCAACTTGCATGTGCGAGTGGGTAGCAGACATCTGCCTCCCATGCATACACACTTCTGAGAGTTGAGCTTTTGGCCTGTACCCCCACATCCTGCCTCCAGGTACCCTTCACTTCTAAAAGGCCTAGGCTCGCTGCGTGCCGGAAGTGTTGGGAGAGGTAATTGGAATCTCCCGGCACACAAGACTAGTGCCTCCAAGCTCAATCCCGCGATTTCCTAGTAATTCCTGTAATAGACTGGTGCTACAAAACAAAACAAAACAAAAAAAAAAGACTGGTGCTACATAATAAGTTCCATACGTGAGAAGGTAGGTGAACGCCTTGTCCAAAAGCATCTTACTTTTGGACATGAAGTGACAACCGTTGAAAATCATTGGAATGTAGCAAAAGCATTCCTAATAGTGAAATACATCGCATTTGAAGCATGCATTCAAAAACTGGAAAGAACTCAAATACAAAAGCTAACCTTACTCATATAGGAGCTAGAGAAAACACTGCAGATAGATCCTACACCCAACAGAAGAAGAGAGTTAATTAAAATTAGAGCAGAACTCAAGGAAATCGAGACCTGACAAAATGTGGAACAGATCAACAGAACCGGGTATTTGTTCTTTGAAAGAATTAATAAGATACCTAAAGCATTAGCCAGCCTTATTAAAAAGAATAGAGAGAAGACTCAAATTAATAAAATCATGAATGAGAAAGGAGAGATCACTACCAACACCAAGGAAATACAAACGATTTTAAAAACATATTATGAACAGCAATATGCCAATAAATTAGGCAATCTGAAGAAAAGGACGCTTTCCTGGAAAGCCACAAACGACCAAAACTGGAACAGGAAGAAATAGAAAACCTGAGCAGACCAATAACGAGGGAGGAAATTGAAGCAGTCATCGAAACCTCCCAAGACACAAAAGTCCAGGGTCAGATGGCTTCCCATGGGAATTCTATCAAACGTTTAAAGAAGAATCTATACCTATACTACTAAAGCTATTTGGGAAGATAGAAAGAGATGGAGTACTTCCAAATTCGTTTTATGAGGCCAGCATCACCTTAATTCCAAAACCAGACAGACCCCACCAAAAAGGAGGATTACAGACCAATATCCCTGATGAACAGGGATGCAAAAATTCTCAACAAGATACTAGCCAATAGGATCCAACAGTTCATTAAGAAAATTATTCATCTTGACCAAGTAGGATTTATCCCCGGAACACAAGGCTGGTTCAACACTTGTCAAACGATCAATGTGATTCATCGTATCAGGAAGAGAAAAACCAAGAACCATATGATCCTCTCATTAGATGCAGAGAAAGCATTTGACAAAATAGAGCATCCATTGCTGATCAAAACACTTCAGAGCGTAAGGATAGAGGAAACATTGTTTGACATCATAAAGGCCATCTATGAAAAACCCACAGCAAATATCATTCACAATGTGGAACCACTGGGAGCTTTTCCCCTAAGATCAGGAACAAGACAGGGATGTCCACTCTCACCACTGCTATTCAACATAGTCTGGAAGTCCTAGCCTCAGCAATCAGACAACAAAAAGAAATAAAGCTATTCAAATTGGCAAAGAAGAAGTCAAACTCTCCCTCTTCGCTGATGACATGATACTCTACCGAGAAAACCCAAAACCCTCGCTCCCAAGATTGCTAGAACTCATACAGCAATTTGGTAGCGTGGTAGGATACAAAATCAATGCCCAGAAATCAATGGCATTTCTATACACTAACAATGAGAAATTGAGGAGTCAATCTCATTTACAATTGCACCCAAAAGCATAAGATACCTAGGAATAAACCTAACCAAGGAGGTAAGGAACTCAACCATAAACACTATAGAACGATTCTGAAAGAAATTGAGGAAGACACAAAGAGATGGAAAAATATTCCATGCTCATGGATTGGCAGAATTAATATTGTGAAAAAGTCAATGTTACCCAGGGCAATGTACACGTTTAATGCAATCCCTATCAAAATACCATGGACTTTCTTCAGAGAGTTAGAACAAACTATTTTAATATTGGTGTGGAATCAGGAAAGACCCCGAATAGCCAGGGGAATTTTAAAAAGAAAACCATATCTGGGGGCATCACAATGCCATATTTCAGGTTGTGCTACAAAGCTGTGGTCATCAGGACAGTGTGGTACTGTCACAAAAACAGACTCATAGATCAATGGAACAGAATAGAGAACCAAGAAGTGAACCCTCAACTTATGGTCAACTGATATTCGATAAAGTAGGAAAGACTATCCATTGGAAGAAAGTCTCTCCAATATATGGTGCAGGGAAAATGGACATTCACAGTCAGAAGAATGAAACTAGACCACTCCCTTTCACCATACACAAAGATAAACTCAAAATGGATGAAAGACCTAAATGTGAGACAAGAGTCCATGAAAATCCTAGAGGAGAGCACAGGCAACACCCTTTTTGAACTCGGCACAGTAAATTCTTTAAGATAAATCCACGAAGGCAAATGAAACAAAAGGAAAAATGAACTATTGGGACTTCATCAAGATAAGAAGCTTTTTCACAGCAAAGGATACAGTCAACATAACTAAAAGACAACCTAAAGAATGGGAGAAGGTATATGCAAAAGTCGTATCAGATAAAAGGCTAGTTTCCAAGATCTATAAAGAACGTTTTAAACTCAAACCCAAGGAGACAAACAATCCAATCATGAAATGGGCAAAAGACATGAATAGAAATCTCACAGAGGAAGACATTGACATTGCCAACATGCACATGAAAACATGCTCTGCATCACTTGTAATCAGGGAAATACAAATCAAAACCACAATGAGATACCACCTCACACCATGAGCATGGGGGAAATTAACAAGGTAAGAAACCACAAATGTTGGAGAGGTTGCTGAGAAAAGGGAACCCTCTTACACTGTTGGTGGGAATGTGATCTGGTGAAGCCACTCTGGCAAACTGAGTGGATGTTCCTCAAAGAGTTAAAAATTTACTTGCCCGATGACCCAGCAATTACACCTTTGGAGATTTACCCCAAAGATTCAGATGCAAGGAAACGCCGGGACTCCTGCACCCTGATGTTTATAGCAGAATGTCCACAATAGCCAAACTGTGGAAGGAGCTTTGGTGTCTATTGAAAGATGAATGTGTAAAGAAGATGTGGTTTATGTATAAAATGGAATATTATTTAAGCATTAGAAACGACAAATACGCACCATTTGCTTCAACGTGGATGAAACTGGAGGGTATTATGCTGAGTGAAGTAAGTCAATTGGAGAAGGACAAACAGTGTATGTTCTCATTCATTTGGAGAATATAAATAATAGTTAAAGGGAATATAAGGGAATGGAGAAGAAATGTAAGGGATATATCAGAATACAAGACAGAAAATAAAGACTCTTATCTCTGGGAAATGAACTAGAGGTGGTGGAAGGGGAGGTGTGCGGGGGTTGGGGGTGATTGGTTGACGGGCACTGAGGGGGGCACTTGACGGGATGAGCATTGAGTTTTATTCTGTATATTGGTAAATTGAACACAAATAAAAAATTAATTTAATAAAAAAAAGATTCATGGAAACTAATGAGAATGAAGATACAACCGTTCAAAATCTTTGGGATGCAGCACAAGCAGTCCTAAGGGGGAAATACATCGCAATAGAAGCCACCATTCAAAAACTGTAAAGAGGGATCCCTGGGTGGCGCATCAAAAACCATCAAAAACGCATCAAAAACCATCAAAAACCTCCCAAGACACAAGAGTCCAGGGCCAGATGGCTTCCCAGGGGAATTTTATCAAACGTTTAAAGAAGAAACCATACCTATTCTCCTAAAGCTGTTTGGAAAGATAGAAAGAGATGGAGTACTTCCAAATTCGTTCTATGAGGCCAGCATCACCTTAATTCCAAAACCAGACAAAGACCCCACCAAAAAGGAGAATTACAGACCAATATCCCTGATGAACATGGATGCAAAAATTCTCAACTAGATACTGGCCAATAGGATCCAACAGTACATTAAGAAAATTATTCACCATGATCAAGTAGGATTTATCCCTGAGGAAGACACAAAGAGATGGAAAAATATTCCATGCTCATGGATTGACAGAATTAATATTGTGAAAATGTCAATGTTACCCAGGGCAATGTACACATTTAATGGAATCCCTATCAAATATTATGGACTTTCTTCGGAGAGTTAGAACAAATTATTTTAAGATTTGTGTGGAATCAGGGATCCCTGGGTGGCGCAGCGGGGGATCCCTGGGTGGTGCAGCGGTTTGGTGCCTGCCTTTCGTGCAGGGCGCGATCCTGGAGACCCGGGATTGAATCCCACATCGGGCTCCCGGTGCAAGTAGCCTGCTTCTCCCTCTGCCTGTGTCTCTGCCTCTCTCTCTGTGACTATTCTAAAAAAAAATAAAAAAAAAGTTAAAAATAGAGCTACCCTACGATTCCAACATTACACATCTAGGTATTTACCCCGAGGATACAAAAGTAGTTGAGTAGATTCGAAGAGGAACACGCAGCCCAGTGTGGGTAGCAGCGTTATCAACAACAACGAAACTGTGTATAGAGCCCAGATGTCCATCAACTGATGAATGGGCAGAGACGATGTGGTAAATATACACACTGCGACATCACTCGGTCATCAGAAGGGATGAAAGGAAGCCATTTACAATAACGTGGGAGAAGTGGAAGGGACTTATGCTAAATGAACTCAGTCAGTCAGAGAAAGACAGATACCAAATACCATACAATTGCATTCACATGTGAATTTTAAGAAACCAAACAAACTGGTAAAGGGGCAGAGGGGGGGATGAAAGAAGCAAACAAAAAAACACACTCTTAACCACAGAGAATAAACTAATAAATAACAGGGGAAGGTGGGGGGGATGGGGAATCAGAGGATGGGGATTGTGGAGGTCACTTCTGACCAGTACCAGGCGTTGTATTCAGGGGTTGAATCACTATGTGGTAAACCTGAAACTATATCATACTATGTTTACAAATAGGACTTCAAGTATAACTTTAAAATAATAATTGGTAGTATAGAGGAAACATGGGCACACAAGAGATAAAATCATAAAGGAAACTGAAAATCCTAAGAGTCTTTAGAGCCACAAATCCCCTCCTTAGCTCAGCTCAGGAGAAGCCTGCCATGCCTATTCTCACCCCAGCAGAAGCCTGGATTTTGATTCTCTGTGGAGGCCACTGACTTGGTGGAGTCAGGCTATCTTTGATCCCAAAACCTAAATAGAGTGCAGAAAACTAAACTGCCCAAGATGCTAGGAGTCCCAGTGCAGGCATATGCTAAGACCCAAACTCTAACCATACACAGACATAAGCCTAACCCTCCACTTAAGCCTAATGTTAACCTAACCCTTAAACAAGTACTATCACTAATCAAAAACCAAACACAAACCCCAAGACCAGAACACATTCACTGAACCTTCCGGCCAACCCTCACCCTAACTCCTAAACCTATTCTAAACCCTTAATCCTGACCCTTACCTTAAATCTAAAGCTAAGCCTAACCTCTAACCCTAACCTTATCTTAATGTACTCAAATCCTATTCCTAACCTTAACCTGTACCCTAACCCTAACCCTCTAATACTAATCCTATTTCATACCCAAAAGTGTACTCTAACCTGTACCCTAAAACTAATCCCTAACCCACTGCCTAAGCCTCTCTTACCCTTTTCCAAAACCGTACCCTGACCCTGACCTGACCCTAACCCTAACCCCTAACCAAACACTAACCCTAACCCTATCCTAAACCTAACCCTCTCCCTAACCCTAAACCTAGCCCTAACTTTTACTCTAACCCCTAATCCTAACCACTAACTCACACCCTAACCCCTAACCCTAACTGCAAACCTAGCCCAACCCTAACTCTAACCATAACCCAAACCCCAACTCCTAACCTCGTACCCTAATCCCTAAAGTCTAAACCCTAACTCTAACTCCTGTCCCTAACCCAAACCCCCATCCTAACTCCTAACCACTGACCCTTACCCTTATCCCTCACCCTAACCTCTAATCTGTAACCATAAGCATAATCACTAACACCTAACATCTAACCTAAGCCTAACCACCAAATGCGTCCCCTGTCCCTACCATTTATTCTACCCATTCACTTACCCTATGGTTCTAAGGAGTCCCTTCTGACTTGGACGTGGCCCCCAATGGCGCCTCCAGAGTCCTCCAGGGGGTCCTGAGGAAGCCGGGCTCCTGTGAGTGCGCACGTGGCCCCATGTGTTCCAGAGTCATAGTCAGCAGGTTCTGAGTATGCCGGGTCTCCTGTCACCGTGGGTATGCCTCACATCCTCTGGAAGCCTCACAGCAGGTTCTCAGGAAGCCGGGGGCTCCTGTCAGCCTGGACATGGCCCCACGTCCCCCAGAAAACTCACCGCGCATCCTGAGGAGGCTGTGGGTTCCTGTCAGCCTAGACGCAGCCCCATGTGTCCCAACGCCAAAGTGCAGGTCCTGAGGAGGACGCGGGTCCTCTCAGTCTTGATGTGGCCCCACATTTTCCTCAGCCTCACCATAAGAACTGAGGAGGCTGGGGGCTCCTGCCAGCATGGACCTGGCCCCAAATTATCCCAATCCTTCACAGTGCATCCTGAGGAGGCCGGAGACTCCTGTCAGTGTGGATTCGGCATCCACATCTTTCTTAGGCCTCACCACAGGCTCTGACAAGGTTGGGGTCTTCTGTCTGCATGGACACATCCCCATATTTCCCGAAGTCTACACTGGGTGTCCTGAGGACATCAGTGTCCGGTTGTGTGGACGTGGCCCCACGTCCTCCCGAAGCATCACCGCTGGTTCTGAGGTGGCCGGGACTCCGGTCTCTGTGGTTGCGGTCCCCAGCTTCCAGAAGACTCAACTTATGTCCTGAGGGACACTTTAGCTCCTGCCAGAGTGGACGCCGTGCCACATTTTTCAGAAGCCTCCCCACGTGTCCTGAGGCAGCCCATGGGCTCCTGTCAGGGTGGGTGCGGGCCCACAATTTCCTGAAGCCTCCCCGCAGGTCCCGAAGTGGCCCAGGGGCTCCTGTCAGGGTGAATGTGGACCCACATCTTCCTGAACCCTCACCGTGTGTTCTGAGGAGACCGGGGCTCCTGTCAGTGTGAACGCTGCCCAATATCCCACTGAAGACTCCCTGCAGGTTCTGAGGAGGCTGCAGCTCATCAGCGTGGATGTAACCCCACGTCTTCCTCAGGCCTCCCCAGCATAGGCTGGTTCCTGTTAGTGCAGGCAGAAGAGACCTACTGCGCATGCGTACCTCCTGGGCGGTGCCTGGGCTCGGGCGCCGCCTGTGGGATGCTCAGATGCTTCAGGAGGCTGTGCAGGAAGCAGCATGCCCTTCCTGGGGCCCACCTCTGCCTCCTTCCAGGCTCCAGCTGTTAGCTTTGGAACTGTCTGACTGAAAAGGAGCCCAACACCCGGTTTCCTCAAAAATGCTTAAGGAGAAGGAATTGTAGCCCAAAGGACGCGAAATGAAATGTGGACCAGACTTTTACCACGTCCTGTAAAACTCACTCAACCCTCTTCCACTGTGGGCGGGAGCACGGGCTAGTGCAGCCGCCTTGGAAACAGTGTGGAGGCTCCCCAGGAAGTTACAAATAGAGTCGCCCTGCGACCAGCAGGTGTACGGCCTGGAGCTCACTCCGAGGATACAGATGCAGTGAGACATGGGACAACTGCACCCAATGTCCACAGCAGCCGGGTCCACAGTAGCCACACTGTGGGAGGACCCTCAGTGCCCTGTGGCAGATGATGGATAAAGAGGATGGGAGATAGATGATGGTCATAGAGAGGGGAATGATACTCAGCTATCAAAGAGAAGGAAATCTTGCCATTTGCAATGACGTGGAAAGAACTAGAGGGATCATCTTAAGTGAAATAGGTCAGTTGGAAAAGAGAATGACTGTGTGGTGTCATTGATAGGTGGAATTAAAGAAGCAAAGCAGATGAACATCTGTGAAGGGAAGGAAAAACAAATAAGATGAAAACAGATGCAGGGAATACAGACTTATATATAGGAAACAAACTGAGTGTCGCTGCAGGGGAGGGGATGGGGGAGGGGATAACAGGACCAGCATGATGGAGCGCACGTGATGTCACGAGCACTGCGGTTATCTCCAACTGGTGAATCCCTGAATTCTTCCTCTGAAAGTATAATACACTATACGTTAATTAATTGGGTTTAAATTAAATTAAGTTAAAAAATCAGTTGTATCAGAGCACGTTTCCTTCTGGACTCTCTGTTCTACTCCTTCGGCTTATGCTGGGACCAACCCTCGTGGGTCTGGTTTAAGTAGGCGTCAGACCTCGTCTATGGACCAGCCCAGGGCTAGAACTCACGACCCCTACATCAGGACTGGAGGTGAGGTCACGAGTCGGATGCTTAACAGACGGAGCCAGGCGGGGGTCCCGAGGACAACACTGCTTTATCCTTTGTCTCTGTGACATCAGTTTGAAATAGGAAAGTGCTGCGTCCCACTCTGTCCTGCTTCTCCAATACTGATTTGCTGTCCCGGGTCATTTGTGGGGGCGGATGGATGTTATGGTTTTTTTTTTTTTCCTATTTATAGGATCTGCCACCATGACTTGACAGGAATGACATTGAAATTGAGGGTGGCTTCAGGAACTGCGGACATTTTCACAAGATGAGGCTCCAAAGCATGAGCCCAGGATGGCCTCCCAGAACCTGGTATGGCTCAGTGCACAAGTCTTGTGCTCCATTGGTTCAGTCTCATTTTTTACTCTCTGTGATGCTCCTGAGAAGTAAGTCACGTCCGTCATTTCCTTCCTGAGTGCTCATTGTCAGGACACAGCAAGCCCCACAATAGAATAAAAACTGAGCCCGAGGCCAAGGGCAGGAAGCCCCTATTAGAACAGATCTCAATGCACTTGAAGGCCCCATATCAAAATGTAAACAGAACTTGAGGAATTGCTCCAGCCCTTCGGGAGTACCCTGAGACCAGCCCTTAAAACTAAGCTAAAACCCACCTCCGGGTCCAAGTCCCTGCTCCGCTCTGTCGGGTATACTTGGAAACAAGCTCAAGCTTGTAAATAAACCCTCGTGTGTTTGCATTTGCTGTCAGCTTCTCAGTGATTTCTCGGATTCGCAATCTTGGGCACAACAGTGTGAGATACAAAACCAAAACCAAAAGAAGCTCGGATGCAGGTAGAGTGAACGCAGGGTTCTGAGAGAAACGGCGGAGACCCGGGGACTTGGCAGCTCTTCTGTGGAGGCCCCAGCAGACTGGGGGGCAGGATGCTCTACCCCAGAGCCAGAGGACCCAGAGACCCCAACCGCATCCCGCCTATCAGGGCCGAATCTCAGGAGCAGCACAGCACCGCCCGCTGAGCCCAGAGACGCTGACGCCCACCCCGCCTCTGGCCCCCGCAGGTGCATCTCCCAGGAAGATGTGCACCTGATAATCAGCGCCACGGCCCATCCCCAGACCCCACACAGACCATTCGCTGCCACCAAGTTGTCAGACCACAGAGGCTGCAGATCTTTAGCTCTGCCTGGAAAGTAGGGTTTAGATTCCTTTGTACTTTGTGTTATTTTTTCATTTATTTTTTTGATTCTTTTTATTAATTGCCTTATTTTAATTTTTATGTATGTACCTTATATATTTCTTATTTTTACTTTCATAGTACTTTAATTGTGTTTATTCTTTTTAATTTTTTTTCAATTTATATATGATAGTCACAAACAGAGAGAAAGAGAAAGAGAGAGAGAGAGAGAGGCAGAGACACAGGCACAGGGAGAAGCAGGCTCCATGCACTGGGAGCCCAACGTGAAATTCGATCCAGAGTCTATAGGATCCTGCCCTGGGCCAAAGGCAGGCACTAAACCCCTGCGCCACCCAGGGACCACTTTAATTGTTTCTATTTTGGGATTTAGAATCTTTTAACAAGCAGGCCAAAATAATCTGTTTTTTTTTGGGGGGGGAGGGCAGTTGTTATTGTTTTTCTTGGTTTTCCTTTTTCTTCCTTCTTTCTTTTCTGGAAAATATAATGAGATGGAGAAATTCACCTCCATAAAATAACATGAGGTCTACTCACAGCCAGGAAGTTCATCAATACACATATATGATATCTAACTACAGTTTAAAACAATGATTATAAAGATAGCAGCTGGGCTGGAAAAAGAGCACAGAAGAAAACTAGAGAAACCTTTACTGTAGAAATAAAAGAACTTAAATATAATCAGGTCAATGTTAAAAATGCTATAACTGAGATGCAGTACCAAGTGGAAGCCTTAAAAAGAAGAAAGTTTATGGACCACAGAGACAGACGTAGGGAAGTCAGCCACTTATTAAAACAATAACATTCATACCATAGGAGACTCAGAAGATGAAGAAACAGAAAAGGTGGTCCTTGCTCAGCCATTAGAAACGACAAATACCCACCGTTTGCTTCAATGTGGATGGAACTGGAAGGTATTATGCTGAGTGAAGTAAGACAATTGGAGAAGGACAAACATTGTATGTTCTCATTCATTTGGGGAATATAGATAATAGTGAAGGGAATATAAGGGAAGGGAGAAGAAATGTGTGGGAAATATCCGAAAAGGAGACAGAACATAAAGACTCCTAACTCTGGGAAACGAACTAGGGGTGATGGAAGGGGAGGATGGCGGGCGGTGGGGGTGAATGTGTGATGGGCACTGAGGGGGGCACTTGACGGGATGAGCACTGGGTGTTATTCTGTATGTTGGCAAATTGAACACCAATAAAAAATAAAATTATTATTAAAAAAAGAAATAAAAGAAAGAAAGAAGAAAGAAGAAAGAAAGAAAGAAAGAAAGAAAGAAAGAAAGAAAGAAAGAAAGAAAGAAAGAAAGAAAGAAAGAAAGAAAGAAAGAGTGGCACCTGTGTGGTTCAGTTAGTTAAGCTTCTGCCTTAGGCTCATATCATGATCCAGGTCCCAAGGCAAGCTCCCTGTTCAGCAGGGAACCTGCTTCTCCCTCTCCCTCTGCCCCCACACTCATGGATTTTCTCTCCTCTTTCTCTCAAATAAATAAAAAACATCTTTGAAAAAGAAACAAACAAACCCAGAAGAAGAGAAATCTCCCATGTAGAAGAATTTCAAACAATTTGTGCAGACATTCCACCATCAAGTTCATGAACATAGTTTCCAACTCTTATGTGAGGAATACACATTGTAACTTCCTTCTACAAAATATAATATGAAAAACTTAAAATAATATTGATAATATAATAATAATAATAATGTTTAATAATAATAAAAAAGGATCAGTTTACTGCGTAGAAAGCTGACAAACACTATCTCAGCAATGTGATCAGATCGATACCAAGACTGATAAATCATGTTGATAGTATATCCTTTATATGATATAATGAAAATGGCAGTATATCTCTGTATATAATCCAAAAAACTGTTCAATCATGAGATAAATGACAGACATGTCCCACCTGAGGGAAATTTTACAAAATACTCTACTTCTCAAAGTGTTCCAGGGCAACAACAACTAGGAAAGGCTGAAAGACTGTCACAATCCAGAGGAGCCTAAGAAAACATGAGGACAAATGGAATGTGATATGAGGGATGGTAACTTAGCAAAAACTAAGGAAATCTGAATAAAGTATGGTCTTTGGTTAATGCGACTATTTTAATATTGATTCATTAGCTCATATTTGTACCGTACTAAAATAAGATATCAATAATTGGAGAAATTGAGTGCAAGTGCATGTGAATGCACTGTACTATCTTCTCAATTTCCCTATAAATCTTTGTTTTTTTCCTAATACGATTTATTTTGAAAATTGACTTAAATGAATCAGGCTCCAAGTGTGAAGACATTTTAAGAATAGTTGAATTAACTTTTGCCTTATTCTTAAAGAGTTCCTTTGATGGAAACAAAGTAAGAATTTTAGATCAGAAGGAAAGAAAAACACTTTTGAACACGTATAAGGCCTCCTCAACCTGAAAAGCAGGAATGGATAATAAATAGCAAAAATCAGATAAAAATACTTCTAGTATAATAGACACCATATTGCAAGTGTATTTAAAATTTGCAACGCATAACATTTATTTCCTTGACATTTGTCTTCCAAAGAGTTCACAGTGTTTCAGTGTCAGTTGAAACGGGAAGAATCTCAGGAAAAAATCCTTCACATAATAATCGGACCATTGGTAATAATGTCTCTCAGTTCTTTCCAAATCCATAAAGATGCATTTCCTGATGAGTGACTGAACTGTGAAGAAAAAGATGAGAAACCGTCACCCCCTGAACTCTTGTGTCAGAATATTTTAACCATAGTACTACAGATAGTAGTAAATTATCCTTATTAACAGGAAATACGTCTCAGATTGGAATCTGAGCAATCAGATGGGCAGAGAAAAAACACTGTGACTCGCTCCTCATTTTTTAAAGACAAAGGAGAGGTTTTCAATGTACAAAGTCAGTTGTCAACATAGCCTTAGGGAATAAGAGTCTGCAGCATCAAATCCAGCTGCACAGCTGGGACGTCCAGGCTCCAGGTCTTCCTGATCCCAATCACTGGGCCTGACCCCAACACAGGATGCCACGCTGAGGTCATTTGCAATTGCTCTCTTAGGAGCTCTTGGGAAGGGGGAAGGAGCTAGATAGGATGGGACAGGATGCATGGAGGCCGAGAAAATTAAGGCCATTCCAATTTAAATTCAGCATTAGCACATGCCCAGCCATCCCAGGCCCCTGTGAAGAAGAGCTGAAATTTACACGCCTTCAGTTACAGGAAAAAATCAAAAGTTTACAGCTTAATGTCCTAGAAAGCCCCACAATAGAATCAAAACAGAGCCCAGGCCAAGGGCAGGAAGCCCCTATTAGAATGAGAACAGAGCTCAATGCCCTTGAAGGCCCCATGTCAAAATGTAAACAGAAATTGAGGAATTGCTCCAGCCCTTCTGGAGGTCTCTGAGACCAGCCCTTAAAACTAAGCTAAAACCCACAACAGAGTCCAAGTCCCTGTTCCGCTGTGTTGGGTGTACTTGGATGCAAGCTCGAGTTTGGAAATCAACCCTTGTGTGTTTGCATCGGTGTCACCTCCTTAGTGGTTTCTCGGATTCGAAATCTTGGGCACAATACCCCCATGTCCCCTCCCACCTTGGCTGAACCCCTATCCCCTCCCACCCAGGCTGACACTCCGTCACCTCCCTGCCCACAACAGCTGGGCACAGACCGTCACACAGGTCCCACGGGCACGGTGGGCACTCCCGCCATCCCTGGCCTCCCAGAGGAAGGAAGGAGGTTTTGGCAGGACACACTCCCATGGTGACCACAGGGCTCCCTGCCCAACATGGCAGCTCGTGACAGTTCGGGGTCTGTGTCCCTAATGCCTGCTCCTCCTCCCCAGTTTTCCCACAGGAAATGAAGGAGGAGGCCCTGGTCTCCTCCTAGGACATCACGCAGGTAAACCTGGACATAAACAGGACGTTCGGCAGCCACATCATGTTTTAGGACTGCTAGGTGTTGGGTGAGGCTGCTGAGCCAGGAAGCTTCGGGCCCCCGGGGGCTTCTGAGTAGGAAAAATGGGGCCTCTGAGGCCAGGGGGAGTAACAGCAGCCAACAACATACTGCTCCATGGTAGGGTGATTGGGATGACCCCCTTGCCCACCCCTCCGGGCCTCAGGGATGAGGAGGCCACTGGGATGGGGCCTCCAGAGGTTGCCATGGGAGCTGAACACCACCAAATGGTAGAGGGACGGCCCCATGAGAAGCAGGGGATGGGGTGGGGGATGTGGGAGGCATGAACCGGACCTGGGGGCCAGGTGGCATGGCCGCGGCTGGAGCAGGACACACATCGATCCCATGAGGGTCGGACGGGTCAGAGTGACACCCACTCTCGGTGCTTTATATATTTCTAAATTCTATGCATTTAATTTGAGACAATTTGCAATTTGAAAGCATACATATGGGGATCCCTGGGTGGCGCAGCGGTTTGGTGCCTGCCTTTGGCCCAGGGCGCGATCCCGGAGACCCGGGATCGAATCCCACATTGGACTCCCGGTGCATGGAACCTGCTTCTCCCTCTGCCTGTGTCTCTGCCTCCCTCTCTTTCTCTGTGACTATCATAAATAAATAATTTAAAAAATAAAAAAAATTGAAAGCATACATATTATGATGACCCCCAGATAATGTCCCCGGTCCAGCCAGGGCCCTGCACTGACCACACCGTGCCCCAGGGGCAGGTGTCACAACAAACCCCAGACTGGGGTCACCTTTAACGGTAGATGTCTCCTTGTGCATCTTAGTGGAAGGAGATACCCTGTGTCCACAGGCCCCCACGACATCCCCCTCATTCCCCACTCCCACTCCAACCCCCTCCATCATCATCCCCAATGGCATCCCACCATCCCCCTCACACCCACACAGCCCCACACAATCCCCACCCACGCTGTACCCCAACACAATCCCCCCTACACCATCCCCCACACTCTACCACAATCATACTCCTGCCCCCACATGATCCACCGCCACACCATTTATCCCCAGCAAGGACCTGGTGCAGGTGCCCCCTGTGGGTCATGCTCAGCCTCCCCAGGTTTCTCTGCATACCCTGATCCCATCAGAAGCTCTGGTGTCCCATAGAGTACACAGGGGTTGCAGGGAGCAGGAAAGACATGGAGCCCCCGACAGGGTGGGTGCAGGTGAGTGGTTCAGAGGATGCACCGTGCCCTGCCTCCGCCCAGTGTCCCACCTGGAGGGCAGCACACCCTGCACAGGACACCAGCCCCTAACCCATAGGAACCTGGCCTGACCTGGCCCCGGGCTCTGTGGGGGCTGAGTTGATTTGAGCCCCCCAGGGCCAACACAAAGACTAATGGGATCCAGCCCCCCATGGCCCTGGCCAGCCCTGGATTCTGGCCCCAGGCTGAGCGAGCCCTCTCACAGCTGAATGTGGCCTCTTGGGCCCTGGGCTTACCCCACCGATCCAGGTCGCTGACCTAGGGCACCCTTTGGATCCTGGGAAACCCAGGGTGGGGAGAGCAGGGGTAGGCCGGTGGGCCCCACCCACAGCCACACCAGGAGGCAGGCTGCTCCAGGTGCTGGGGCCCCTGGGAGCCCAAGGCCGGGGTTCAGCTGCCCTGCGTGGACCCAGCGCAGGTCCAGGTCAGCTCTGCTGTCCTCAGAACCGTCTCTCAGGCTGAAACCTCAGGACACATGCCCCCACCCGGATTCCACACATGCTTCCAGGTGGGGGACTCCAGCACCCGCCTCCCCAACCCGTGTCATTCTTGCCCTCCCCTAAAGGACAGAAAGCTCTCCATTCCCAGGGGCAGGCATGCCCCCTCGGCCCTGAGCCCATTTACTGTAGAAAGTCAATAAAGTGTTGTGGTGTGAAAATGCACAGCCAGCCCGTTTCTGTGTCATCCAGAACACTGTGCACAGGGCTTGGAGAGACCACCAGAGAGGAGGAGGGGGCACCACCCAGGCCCCACCAGCCCCTGCAGGGGCACCACCATGCACAGCCAGCTGACGTCCCCATGTGCCTTCCAGGGGCGGCCAGACGTCAGGGTCAGGACCTGAAAGACTTTACTAGGACTCAGGCTGTGCCCCGCGGGCCAGGAAGGGCTGGGACAGAGTGACAGCCAGGAAGCCTCAGGTCACCAGGTTCTGTGCAAAGCAACCCGGTTGTCTGTGCTCCCTCTGTCCAGGGGGCCTGGGCAGGCCGTGTTCCGGGGCCCTTCCTCCACACATCATCCCCGTGCCTGTGTGCCTGGGGCAGAGAGGACCTGCAGGGTGGTCAGCATGGCCCTAGAAGGGATGTCAGGACAGCAGGCCCTTGTGTTATGCCCAAGATGGTGAATCCAAGAAACCACCGAGGAGCCAACACCGATGCAAACTCCCAAGGGTTTCTTTACAAGCTGGAGCTTGGTTCCAAGTGCACCCGACACAGCAGAGAATGGACTTGGACCCTGAGACTAAGAGGCGTAGCAGCTTTATAGGGGCCAGTGGCCCATGGGATATGCAGAAAGTTGCACAGTCATGTCTGTTCACAAGCAGGTGGCCAATTGAATTACACCTTACCCTATAGTATCCACTTGTGCTAGCCTATTACTTTGGTCAGAATCGGAGTGCAGTTTTGGGGGACATAAAGCAGGGTTACATTGTTATGAGCTGATTTCAGATAAGGGTGTCCCCAGCGGCCTGGCTAGGGTGGGGCAGCGCCTTAAGCAATAAGAAGGTCATGTGGGGGTCATCCTGGAGGTGGGGGGTGTAGCACAAAATGGAATCAGTCCTGCTCTGCCTCTCCAGGGGTAGGAGATTTTTGTTAAATTTCATGGGTCCCACACTTGCAGCTCAAGCACCTGGGCCAGCCTCACGAGATGGACTCAGCATGCACACCTTGTGGTGCTTGATCTCTCACACCAGGGTGTGGAGGGCTCCCTCCTTGCCCGACTGAGTAGGGGCGGGTGAGCATGGGGCTCGGCCTGAAGGTCAGCCAGCACAGGGGACCGAGGAACCCCAGCCCCATCCCCACCCAGACTCGCAAACACAGGCAGCCCCAGGGCTCCCCCCTATGGGCAGCTGGATCCTCAGGAGCTCCCACCAGGATGGCCCCGAGGTCTGGCTCCCTGCTGGAGAGGCGTCAGGGAGAAGATAAGCAGCCAGCACATGGCAGGACCCATTGCCTCACATGGGAATATAGCCAAGCCGGACCTTCCAGCTCAGCTGAACCTCCAACAGAAAGTCACTGCAAGAGCGCGCCCAGGGTCTGCCAGGAGAGCCTAGCTAGCTGCCCAGCGCCAGCACCAGAAATGATGTTGTGCCAACCATTTGGGCATTTGGGTGACCCAGCCAGAGGATCCAATAGCTGCACGTGATAGCTACATGTGATAGACACACACACCCCAAAACCAACAAAAGTCGGAATCCCCCCAATGTTGTCTAACTGCAGCCGGATGGTTACATACACGACGCTGTGGTCCCCAATAGGATACATGAAAGACGCAATAAACCATGACTGCAGAGGTGCTGGAGGCACAGAGATGTGCCTGCTTGGTTCCAACAAGGGTCACAGAGGGGCAGGAAGCATCCTACAGAGGGGAGGCCCCTCCTTGGAAAGGACATCATGTCCCTGTGAAGGCTACAGAGGGTGAAATCTGTCCTCCTCTCTTTCAGCTTCTGGTTTTCCTCCTAAATGCCATTTTCCTCAATCATAATAGCAAAAATTTATTTTATGTTTTTAAATTTCTTTTTGTTGGTGTCCAATTTGTATGAATTCTTGCTTCAGCAAGGGTGTCATTCAGGAGAGAAGGAGAGATCATGATTTTCCCAGACAGGCAAAATATAAAGGAGTTCATGACCACTTAACTAGTCCAGTAAGGGGAAAATTCCCCTCACTAGAAGGGAAAATCTTCTAGTGGGGGGAAAAAAAGAGTCCAAAAGCAACAAAGACTAGAAAGGCCTAGAGAACATCACCAGAAACACCAACTCTTCCAAACACAAAGGCACAAAGTTCATATCTTTGAATAATCACTCTGAATGCTGATAGACAAAATGCTTCAATCAAAAGATACAGGGTATCAGAGTGGCTTGAAACACAGGATCCGGGAAGCTGGGTGGATCAAAGGGTTGAGCATCTACCTTTGACTCAGGGTATGATCCTGCAGTCTGGGATCGAGTCCCATATTGAGTTCCAGGAGTGGAGTCTGCTTCTCTCTCTCCCTAATTTTCTGCCTCTCTCTCTCTCTCATAAATAAAATCGTTATTAAAAAAACAAGATCCATCTGTATGCTGCCTACAAAAGTCCGTGAGATGAGATGCTCACCTTACACGTATACACACCAGCAGATTGATAGTCAGGGGAGGGAAAATCATCTACCACGCTAATGGATATCAAATGAAAGTTGGAGGACCCATACTTATATCAGACAAATGAGATTTGAATCCAAACCCTGGGGGACACCTGGTGGCTCAGTGGTTGAGCATCTGCCTTCAGCTCAGGGTGTGAACCTGGGATCACAGGATCGAGTCCCACATCGGCCTCCCTTAGGGGAGCCTACCTCTCCCTCTGCCTATGTTTCTGCCTCTGCTTCTCTGTGTATCTCTCATGAAAAAAAATAAATAAAATATTTAAATCTCAAAAAGAAAGAACAAATCCTGTAAGGAGAGATGAAGAACATTACTTCATAATTAAAAAGACTATCAAGATCAAACAACTAAATATTTATGCTGCCAACATGGGAGCACGTAAATATAGAAACAAATTAACAACAAACGTACAGGAACTCACTGATAATAATACACTGACAGGGGATTTCAACACCCACATATGACAATGGACCAATCGTCTAGCAGAAAATCAACAAGGGAACAATAGCCTTGACACACCGGACCACAGGGACTCAACAGATATAGTCAGAAAATTAGATCTGAAAGCAGAATACACTTTCCTTTCAAGTACACAAGGGACATTCTCCCGAACAGATCATATCAGGGCCCACAAATCAGTCCTCAACAGGTACAACAGGTACAGGAAGGTTGATATCACACCATGTACATTTTCAGCCCACAGCACTATGAAACTGGAAGTCGAAGGTAAGAAAAAATTTGGACAGACCAAAAATATGTTGAGTTTATGATCATCCTACTAGAGTGAATGGAGCAACCAGGAAATTAAAGAGGAAATTTAAAACAAATGAAAATGAAAACATGTTTCTCCAAACCTCTGGGATGTAGCAAAGGCAGTCCTAAGAGGGAAGTACATAGCAATACAGGCCTACCTCAAGAAACAAGAAGTCTCCAATACACATCCTAACCCTACACCTGAAGGAGCTGAATAAGGAATAGCAAACAAGTCCTAAAGCCTACAGAAGAAGGGAAAAAATAAAGATGAGTGCAGAAATAAACAATACAGAAACAACAAAACAGTAGAATGGAATAACAAAACTAAGAGCTGGTTCTTTAAAATTATTAATAAAATGGATCAACCCTAGCCAGGCTTATCAATGAGAAAAGAGAAAAGACCTAAATAAATAAAATCACAAATGAGAGAAGAGAGATCACAATCAACACCAGAAAAAAAGACAGTTATAAGGGAATACTATGAAAGATTATACACAAACAAACTGGGAGACCTGGAAGAAATGGACAAATCCCTAGAAATGTGCAAACGAGCTGAACTGAAATAGGAAGAAATAGAAAATATGAACAGACCCATAACTAGCAAAGGAATTTAATCAGCAAGGCACCTGGGTGCCTCAGTGGTTGAGCATGTGCTTTGGCTCAGGTCATGATCCCGGGGTCCTGGGGGATCAAGTCCCACATTAGGCTCCCCGAATGGAGCCTCATTTTCCCTCTGCCTATAACTCTGCCTCTCTGTGTCTCTCATGAATACATAAATAAAGGTGCAGCCACTGTGGAAAACAGTCTGGAGGGTCCTCGAGAAGTTAAAAATAGGGGATACCTGGGTGGCGCAGCCGTTTGGCCCCTGCCTTTGGCCCAGGGCGTGATCCTGGAGACCTGGGATCGAATCCCACATCGGGATCCCGGTGCATGGAGCCAGCTTCTCCCACTGCCTGTGTCTCTGCCTCTCTGTGTGTGACTATCATAAAAAAAAAATTTTTTAAAAAAGTTAAAAATAGTGCTACCCTACGATTCCAAAATTGCAAAGCTAGGTATTTACCCCGAAGATACAAAAGTAGTTTAGTAGATTCGAAGAGGAACACGCAGCCCAGTGTTGGTAGCAGCTTTATCAACAACAGCGAAACTGTGTATAGAGCCCAGATGTCCATCGACAGATGAATGGGCAGAGATGATGTGGTAAATATACACACTGCGACATCACTGGGTCATCAGAAGGGATGAAAAGAAGCCATTTACAATGACGGGGGAGAAGGGGAAGGGACTTATGCTAAATCAACTCAGTCAGAGAAAGGCAGATACCAAATACCATACAATTGCATTCACATGTGAATTTTAAGAAACCAAACAAACTGACAAAGGGGCGAAGGGGGGGATGAGAGATGCAAACCAAGAAACATACTCTTAACCACAGAGATTAAACTAATAAATACCAGAGGAAGGTGGGGCGGATGGGGAATCAGAGGATGGGAATAGTAGAGGTCACCTCTGACCAGTACCAGGCGTTGTATTCAAGGGTTGAATCACTATGTGGTAAACTGGAAACGATATCATACTGTGTTTACAAAGAGGAATTCAAGTAAAACTTTAAAATAATAACTGGTAGTATAGAGGAAACATGGGCGCACAAGAGATAAAATCAGAAAGGCAACTGACAATCCAAACAAAGAGTCTTTAGAGCCACAAATCCCCTCCTTAGCTCAGCTCAGGAGAAGCCTGCCATGCCTATTCTCACCCCAGAGAAGCCTTAAATCATTTTAAAATGATCTCTGGGGAGGCCGCTGACTTGGTGGAGTCAGGCTATCCTTGAAACCAAAACCTAAATAGAGTGCATGAAACTAAACTAGCTCAGCTCAGGAGAAGCCTGCCATGCCTATTCTCACCCCAGAGAAGCCTTAAATCATTTAAAAATGATCTCTGGGGAGGCCGCTGACTTGGTGGAGTCAGGCTATCCTTGAAACCAAAACATAAATAGTGTGCATGAAACTAAACTGCCCAAGATGCTAGGATTCCCAGTGCAAGCACATGCCAAGACACAAACTCTAACCATGCACAGACATAACCCTAACCATACACTTAAGCCTAATGTTAACCTAACCCTCAACAAGAACTATCACTAATCAAAAACCAAACACAAACCCCAAGACCAAAACACATTCACTGAACCTTCCTGCCAACCCTCACCCTAACTCCTAAACCTATTCTAAACCCTTAACCCTGACCCTTACCTTTCTTTTTAAATTTTTTTTATTTATTTATGATAGTCACAGAGAGAGAGAGAGAGAGAGAGGCAGAGACATAGGCAGAGGGAGAAGCAGGCTCCATGCACTGGGAGCCCGACATGGGATTCGATCCCGGGTCTCCAGGATCGCGCCCTGGGCCAAAGGCAGGTGCTAAACTGCTGTGCCACCCAGGGATCCCCCTGACCCTTACCTTAAATCTAACCCTAACCCTAACCTCTAACCATAACCTTAACTTAATGTACTCAAATCCTATTCCTAACCTTAACCTGTACCCTAACCCTACCCCTCTAATACTAATCCTATCTCATATCCCAAACTGTACCCTAACCCGGACCCTAAGACTAATCCCTAACCCACTGCCTAACCCTCTCTTACCCTTTTCCAAACCGTACCCTGACCCTGACCTGACCCTAACCCTAACCCCTAACCAAACTCTAACCCTAATCCTAGCCCTAACCTGTATCCTAAACCTAACCCTCGCCCTAACCCTAAACCTAGCCCTAACTTTAACTCTAATCCCTAACGCTAACCTCTAACCCTAACTCACACCCTAACCCCTAACCCTAACTGCAAACCTACCTGAACCCTAATTCTAACCATGACCCAAACCCCAACTCCTAACCTCCTGCCCTAATCCCTAAAGTCTAAACCCTAACCCTAACTCTAACTCCTGTCCCTAATCGAAACCCCCATCCTAACTCCTAACCACTGACCCTTACCTTTATCCCTCACCCTAACCTCTAATCTGTAACCATAAGCATAATCACTAACCCCTAACATCTAACTTAAGCCTAACCACCAACCACCTCCCCTCCCCTGACCCTACCATTCATTCTACCCATTCACTTACCCTATGGTTCTGAGGAGTCCCTTCTGACATGGACGTGGCTCCCAACGGTGCCTCCAGAGTCCTCCAGGGGGTCCTGAGGAAGCCGCGCTCCTGTGAATGTGGACGTGGCCCCAGAGTCATAGTCAGCGGGTCCTGAGTACGCCGGGTCTCCTGCCAACGTGGAGTATGCCTACTCTGGAAGGAGGAGGAACATCCATCTGGATGCCTCACAACCTCTGGAAGCCTCACAGCAGGTTCTCAGGAGGCCGGGGGCTCCTGTCAGCCTGGACATGCCCTAATGTCCCCTGAAAACTCACCACGGGTCCTGAGGAGGCTGTGGGTTGCTGTCAGCCTAGACGCAGCCCCATGTCTCCCAAAGCCAAAGTGCAGGTCCTGAGGAGGACGGGGGTCCTCTCAGTCTTGATGTGGCCCCACATTTTCCTCAGCCTCACCATAAGACCTGAGGAGGCTGGGGGCTCTTGTCAGAATGGACGTGGCCCCAAATCATCCCAATCGTTCACAGTGTGTCCTGAGGAGGCCGGAGACTTCTGTCAGTGTGGAATCGGCATCCACATTTTTTTGGGGCCTCACCACAGGCTCACCACAGGATGCATGGACGCATCCCCATATTTCCCGAAGTCTACACTGGGGGTCCTAAGGACATCAGCGTCCAGTTGTGTGGACGTGGCCCCACGTCCTCCCGAAGCATCACCCCGGTTCTGAGGTGGCCGAGGCTCCTGTCACTGTGAATGCGGCCCCCAGCTTCCAGAAGTCTCAACTTATGTCCTGAGGGGCCAGTTAGCTCCTGCCGGAGTGGAAGTGGCGCCCCATCTTTCAGAAGCCTCCCCACATGTTCTGAGGCGGCCCAGGGGCTCCTGTCAGCGTGGATGGGGGCTCACATCTTACTGAAGCTTCCTCGCGGGTCCTGAGGCAGCCCAGGGGCTCCTGTCAGGGTGGGTGCGGGCCCACAATTTCCTGAAGCCTCCCTGCAGGTCCTGAAGTGGCCCAAGGTCTCCTATCAGGGTAGATGTGGGCCCATATCTTCCGGAAGCCTCACCGTGTGTCCTGAGGAGACCAAGGCTCCTGTCAGCGTGAACGCTGCCCAATATCCCCCTGAAGACTCCCCGCAGATTCTGAGGAGGCTGTGGCTCATCAGCATGGACATGTCCCCACGTCTTCCTCAGGCCTCCCCAGCACAGGATGGCTCCTGTTAATGCAGGCAGACGAAGCCTACTGCACATGCGTGCCCCTTGGGCGGTGCCTGGGCTCGGGCGCCCCCTGCGGGATCCTCAGGCACTACAGGAGGCTGTGCAGGAGGCACGTGCCCATCCCCGGGCCGACCTCTGCCTCCTTCCAGGTTCCAGCTGTGGCCTGTTAGTTTCGGAAACGTCTGACTGTAAAGAAGCCCAACACATGGCTTCCCCAAAAATTCTTAAGGAGAAGGAATTGGAGCCCAAAGGATGCGAAATGAAATGTGGACCAGACTTTTACCATGTCCTGTAAAACTCACTCAACCCTCTTCCACTGTGGGCGGGACCGCAGGCTGAGCAGACGCCATGGAAACAGTGTGGAAGCTCCTCAGGAAGTTACAAACAGAGCCGCCCTGGGACCAGCAGGTGCACGGCCTTAGCTAACCCCAAAGATACAGATGCATGAGACTTGGGGACACCTGCACCCCAATATCCACAGCAGCCGGGTCCACAGTAGCCACACTGTGGGAAGAGCCTCGGTGCCCTCAGGCAGATGATGGATAAAGAGGATGGAAGATAGATGATGGTCATAGATGATAGATAGTTAGATGATAGGAATGGTACTCAGCTATCAAAGAGAAGAAAATATTGCCATTTGCAATGACGTGGATAGAACTAGAGGGATCATGTTAAGTGAAATAAGTCAGTCAGGAAAGAAAATTACCGTATGGTTGCATTCATAGATGAAATTAAAGAAGCAAAGCAGATGGGCATCTGTGAAGGGAAGGAAAAACAAATAAGATGAAAACAGAGATGGAGGAAAAAAAGACTCAATCACAGGAAACAAACTGAGGGTCGCTGTAGGGGAGGGGAGTGGAGGCACAGGGTAACTGGTAGACGGGCATGAAGGAGGACACGTGATGTCATGGGCCCTGGTGTTATCTCCAATTGGTGAATCCCTGAATTCTACCTCTGAAAGTATAATACACTATACTCTTAATTAATTGGGTTTAAATTAAATTAAGTTTAAAAAATCAGTTGACAGTATTGGAGTGCATTTTCTTCCAGGCTCTCTATTCTGCTCCTTCAGCTTATGCCAGAACCACACCCCTGTGGGTTTGGTTTGTTTAAGTAGGCTCCATGCCTTGTCCACAGTTCAGCACAGGGCTGGAATTCATGACCCCGAGATCAAGACCAAGGGTGAAGTCAGGAGTCGGATGCTTAACCAATGGAGCCAGCCAGAGCCCGAGAACCACACTGCTTTATCCTGTGTCTCTGTGACATTGTTTGAAATAGGAAAGTGGAGGGAGGGGCAAGATGGCGGAAGAGTAGGGTCCCCAAATCACCTGTCCCCACCAAATTACCTAGATAATCTTCATCATCCTGAAAATCTATGAATTTGGCCTGAGATTTAAAGAGAGACCAGCTGGAATGCAACAGTGAGAAGAGTTCGCACTTCTATCAAGGTAGGAAGAGGGGGGAAAAAATAAAGAAACAAAAGGCATCCAAGGGGAGGGGCCCCATGAGGTGCTGGGCTAAGGCCAGGGCAAGTGCCCCCAGGACAGGAAAGCTCTGTTCCGGAGAAGCAGGAGCTTCACCAATCTTCCCGGGTGGAAAGGCTCCTGAAGGGATTTGGAGCAGGACGCCAGGATGGTGGGGATGCCTTCGGGCTCCCTAGAACACTAACAGACACCTGTGCACCCAGGAGACTGCACCATACCCCGTGGCTGAGCTCCCTAAAAGACTGCAGGGACCACGGCTGGACCCAAAGCAGCTTGGAGGGGCTCGGGTGGCGGCTCCACATTGAGGGGGCTGCGAGGCCAGGAGCAGCTCAGAGGGGCCTCCGGCAGAGGAAGAGGATCCCTGCAGAGAGGGTTGCAGGGCTCTGGGACCAGATCAGTGGGGCTTGGGTGGTGGTGCCACGGAGGCGGCTGTGTGGCCGGGAGGGGTAATCAAAAGCGCAGGCACTGGAGCACAGGGCGCCAGGACACAGCCCAGAATCCGGCCTCCCCCTGGGACAGGCAGACCCCGGGAAGGCCCACGACAGCTAGGATGCTTCAGCCCAGAGCTGAGCAGATCAGCGTCCCCGCCTTGGCACCTCCAGGCCCTGCAGAGGGAGAGCTCCATAGTTACTGTGGGTGCTGAATACAGGGCTGAGAGCTGCCGACGTCACTGGGATGGTTCCTCTTGGGGCCTCACGGGATAAATGAGCCCTGCACCAGGCAGAAGGCAGAGCATCTCTCCCAAGAGCTAACACCTGAAAATCAGCACAACAGGCCCCTCTTCCAGAAGACCAGCTAGACGGACAAGTTCCAGGGGAAGTCAAGGGAATTAAGTATACAGAATCAGAAGATACTCCCCGTGGTTTTTTCTTTTCTTTTCTTTCTTTTCTTTGATTTCTTTTTGATTTGTTTGCATCCCCCACCCTTTATTCTTTTCTTTCTTTTTCTTTCTCTTTTTCTTCTCTTTTTTCTTTTTTTCCTTTTCTCTTTTTCTCTTTTCTTTCCTTCTTTCTCTCTCTCTTTCTCCTTTTCCCAATACAACTTGTTTTTGGCCACTCTGCACTGAGAAAAATGACTAGAAGGAAAACCTCACCTCAAAAGAAAGAAACAGTCCTCTCTCCTAAGAGTTACAAAATACGGATTACAATTTAATGTCAGAAAGCCAATTCAGAAGCACTATTATACAGCTACTGGTGGCTCTAGAAAAAAGCATAAAGGACTCAAGAGACTTCATGACTGCAGAATTTAGATCCAATCAGGCAGAAATTAAAAATCAATTTAATGAGATGCAATCCAAACTAGAAGTCATAAAGACGAGGGTTAACAAGGTGGAAGAACAAGTGAGTGACATAGAAGCCAAGTTGATGGCAAAGAGGGAAACTGAGGAAAAAAGAGACAGACAATTAAAAGACCAGGAAGACAATTTAGGGAAATAAACGACAGCTTGAGGAAGAAAAACCTACGTGTAATTGGGGGTCCCGAGGACGCCGAAAGGGACAGAGAGCCAGAATATGTTTTTGAACAAATCCTAGCTGAAAACATTCCTAATCTGGGAAGGGAAACAGGCATTCAGATCTAGGAAATAGAGACGTTCCCCCCCTAAAATCAATAAAAACCATCAACACCTCGACATTTAATAGTAAAGCTTGCAAATTCCAAAGATAAAGAGAAGATCCTTAAAGCAGCAAGAGACAAGAAATCCCTGACCTTTATGGGGAGGAGCATTAGGGTAACAGCAGACCACTCCACAGAGAACTGGCAGTTCAGAAAGGGCTGGCAGGATATATTCAGGGTCCTCAATGAGAATAACATGCAACCAAGAATACTTTATCCAGCAAGGCTCTCATTCAAAATGGAAGGAGATATAAAGAGCTTCCAAGACAGGCAGGAACTGAAAGAATATGTGACCTCCAAACCAGCTCTGCAAGAAATTTTAAGGGGGACTCTTAAAATTCCCCTTTAAGAAGAAGTTCAGTGGAACAATCCACAAAACAAGGACTGAATAGATATCATGATGACACTAAACTCATATCTGTCGATTAGTAACTCTGAATGTGAACAGGCTTAATGACCCCATAAAAAGGCGTAGGGTTTCAGACTGGATAAAAAAGCAGGACCCATCTATTTGCTGTCTTCAAGAGACTCATTTTATTTTTTTATTTTTTTTTAAGAGACTCATTTTAGACAGAAGGACACCTACAGCCTGAAAATAAAAGGTTGGAGAACCATTTACCATTCAAATGGTCCTCAAAAGAAAGCAGGGGTAGCCATCCTTATATCAGATAAACTAAAATTTACCCCGTAGACTGTAGTGAGAGATGAAGAGGGACACTACATCATACTTAAAGGATCTATCCAACAAGAGGACATAACAATCCTCTACATATATGTCCCGAATGTGGGAGCTCCCAAACATTTAAATCAATTAATAACCAAAGTAAAGAAATACTTAGATAATAATACACTTATACTTGGTGACCTCAGTCTAGCCTTTTCTATACTCAATAGGTCTTCTAAGAACAACATCTCCATAGAAATGAGAGCTTTAAATGATACACTGGACCCGATGGATTTCACAGAAATCTACAAAACTTTACATCCAAACTCAACTGAATACACATTCTTTTCAATTTCAAGTGCACATTGAACTTTCTCCAGAATAGACCACATATCGGTCACAATCGAGTCTGAACCAATATCAAAAGTTTGGGATTGTCCCCTGCATATTCTCAGACCATAATGCCTTGAAATTAGAACTAAATCATAACAAGAAGTTTGGAAGGACCTCAAACACGTGGAGGTGAAGGACCATCCTGCTAAAGATGAAAGGGTCATAGGAAATTAAGGAAGAATTAAAAAGATTCATGGAAACTAATGAGCATGAAGAGACAACCATTCAAAATCTTTGGAATGCAGCAAAAGCAGTCCTAAGAGGGAAATACATCGCAATACAAGCATCCATTCAAAAACTGGAAAGAATGGAAATACAAAAGCTAACCTTACTCATAAAGGAGCTAGAGAAAACACAGCAGATAGATCCTATACCCAACAGAAGAAGATATTTAATTAAAATTCGAGCAGAACTCAAGGAAATCGAGACCTGAAGAAATGTGGAACAGATCAACAGAACCGGGAATTGGTTCTTTGAAAGAATTAATAAGATACCTAAAGCATTATCCAGCCTTATTAAAAAGAAGAGAGAGAAGACTCAAATTAATTAAATCATGAATGAGAAAGGAGAGATCACTACCAACACCAAGGAAATACAAACGATTTTAAAAACATATTATGAACAGTTATACGCCAAAAAATTAGGCAATCTAGAATAAATGGACACTTACCTGGAAAGCCAGAAACTACCAAAACTGGAACAGGAAGAAATAGAAAACCTGAACAGACCAATAACCAGGGAGGAAATTGAGCACTCATCCAAAAATTCCCAAAACACAAAAGACCAGGGCCAGATGGCTTCCCAGGGGAATTCTAAAAAACTTTAAAGAAGAAACCATATCTATCCTACTAAAGCTGTTTGGAGAGATAGAAAGAGATGGAGTAATTCCAAATTCATTCTATGACGCCAGCATCACCTTAATTCCAAAACCAGAAAAGGACCCCACCAAAAAGGAGAATACAGACCAATATCCCTGTATATCCCCTCAAAAATTCTCCACAAGATACTAGCCAATAGGATCCAACAATACATTAAGAATATTATTCACCATGACCAAGTAGGATTTATCCCTGGGACACAAGGCTGGTTCAACACTCGTAAAACAATCAATGGGATTCATCATATCAGCAAGAGAAAAACCAAGAACCATATGATCCTCTCATTAGACGCAGAGAAAACATTGACAAAATAGAGCATCCATTCCTGATCAAAACCCTTCAGAACATAGGGATAGAGGGAACATACCTCGACATCTTAAAAGCCATCCAGAAAAAGCCCAAAGCAAATATCATTCTCAATATGGAAGCACTGGGAGTATTTCCCCTAAGATCAGGAACAAGTCAGGGATGTCCACTCTCACCACTGCTATTCAACATAGTAATGGAAGTCCTAGCCTCAGCAATCAGACAACAAAAAGAAATAAAGGCATTCAAATTGGCAAAGAAAAAGTCAAACTCTCCCTCTTCACCAATGACATGATACTCTACCTAGAAAACCCAAAACCGTCCCCCAAAAGATTGCTACAACTCATACAACAATTTGGTAGCATGGCAGGATACAAAATCAATGCCCAGAAATCAATGGCATTTCTATACACTAACAATGAGGCTGAAGAAAGAGAAATTGAGGAGGCAATCTCATCTACAATTGCACCCAAAAACATAATACCTAGGAATAAACCTAACCAAGGAGGTAAAGGATCTCAACCATAAACACTATAGAACGCTTCTGAAAGAAATTGAGGAAGACACAAAGAGATGGAAAAATATTCCATGCTCATGGATTGGCAGAATTAATATTGTGAAAAAGTCAATGTTACCCAGGGCAATGTACACGTTTAATACAATCACAATTTAAATACCATGGACTTTCTTCAGAGAGTTAGAACAAACTATTTTAAGATTTGTGTGGAATCAGGAAAGACCCCGAATAGCCAGGGGAATTTTAAAAATGAAACCATATCTGGGGGCATCACAATGCCAGATTTCAGGGTGTACCACAAAGCTGTGGTCACCAAGACAGTGTGGTACTGCCACAAAAACAGACTCATAGATCAATGGAACAGAATAGAGAACCCAGAAGTGGACCCTGAACTTCATGGTCAACTGATATTCGATAAAGTAGGAAAGACTATCCATTGGAAGAAAGACAGTCTCTACAATATATGGTGCAGGGAAAATGGACATCCACAGTCAGAAGAATGAAACTAGACCACTCTTTTCACCATACACAAAGATAAACTGAAAATGGATGAAAGATCTAAATGTGAGACAAGAGTCCATCAAAATCCTAGAGGAGAGCACAGGCAACACCCTTTTTGAACTCGGCCACAGTAAATTCTTGCAAGATAAATCCATGAAGGCAAAAGAAACAAAAGCAAAAATGAACTATTGGGACTTCATCCAGATAAGATGCTTTTGCACAGCAAAGGATACAGTCAACAGAACTAAAACACAACCTAAAGAATGGGAGAATACATATGCAAAAGACGTATCAGATAAAGGGCTAGTTTCCAAGATCTATAAAGAACGTTTTAAACTCAAACCCAAGGAAACAAACAATCTAATCATGAAATGGACAAAAGACATGAAGAGAAATCTCACAGAGGAACATAAAGACATGGCCAACAAGGACATGAAAACATGCTCTGCATCACTTGCATACAGGGAAATACAAATCAAAAGCACAATGAGATACCACCTCACACCAGTGAGCATGGGGGAAATTAAGGCAGGAAACCACAAATGTTGGAGAGGATGCAGAGAAAAGGGAAGACTCTTACACTGTTGGTGGGAATGTGATCTGGTGCAGCCACTCTGGAAAACTGAGTGGAAGTTCCTCAAAGAGATAAAAAATTGACTCGCCCGATGACCCAGCAATTGCACCTTTGGGGATTTACCCCAAAGACTCAGATGCAGGGAAATGCCGGGACTCCTGCACCCCAATGTTTATAGCAGAATGTCCAAAATAAGCAAACTGTGGAAGGAGCCTTGGTGTCCATTGAAAGATGAATGTGTAAAGAAGATGAGGTTTATGTATAAAATGGAATATTATTTAGGAATTAGAAACGACAAATACCCACCATTTGCTTCAACATGGATGAAACTGGAGGGTATTATGCTGAGTAAAGTAAGTCAATCGGAGAAGGACAAACAGTGTATGTTCTCATTCATTTGGAGAATATAAATAATAGTGAAAGGGAATATAAGGGAATGGAGATGAAATGTGAGGGAAATATCAGAATAGGAGACAGAAAATAAAGACTCCTAACTCTGGGAATCGAACTAGGGGTGGTGGAAGGGGAGGTGGGCGGGGGTTGGGGGTGACTGGGTGACGGGCACTGAGGGGGGCAGTTGACGGGATGAGCACTGAGTGTTATTCTGTATATTGGTAAATTGAACACAAATAAAAAATTAACTTATTAAAAAAAAGATTCATGGAAACTAATGAGAATGAAGATACAACTGTTCAAAATCTTTGGGATGCAGCACAAGCATTCCTAAGGGGGGAATACATCGCAATAGAAGCCTCCATTCAAAAACTGTAAAGAACTCAAATACAAGCTAACCTTACACATAGAGGAGCTAGGGAAAAAACAGCAGATAGATCCTACACCCAAGAGAAGAAGATAGTTATTAAAGATTTTAGCAAACTCAATGAAATCGAGACCATAAGACCTGTGGAAGAGAACAACAACAAAAAACCAGGAGTTGGTTTTTTGAAAGAATTAATAACATACATAAGCCATTAGTAAGCCTTATTAAAAAGAAGAGAGAGAAGATTCAAATTAATAAAATCATGAAAGAGAATGGAGAGATCACTACCAACACCAAGGAAATACAAACGATTTTAAAAAACATATTATGAACAGCTATATGCCAACAAATTAGGCAATCTAGAGATATGGACGCATTCCTGGAAAGCCAGAAACTACAAAAACTGGAACAGGAAGAAATAGAAAACCTGAAGAGGCCAATAACCAGAGAGGAAATTGAAGCAGTGATCAAAAACCTCCCAAGACACAAAAGTCCAAGGCCAGATGGCTTCCCAGGGAATTTCCATCAAACGTTTAAAGAAGAAAACATACCTATTCTACTAAAGCTGTTTGGAAAGATAGAAAGAGATGGAGTACTTCCAAATTCGTTCCATGAGGCCAGCATCACCTTAATTCCAAAACCAGACAAAGACCCCACCAAAAA
Organism: Canis lupus familiaris; assembly: GCF_011100685.1. Classification (NCBI taxonomy): domain Eukaryota; kingdom Metazoa; phylum Chordata; class Mammalia; order Carnivora; family Canidae; genus Canis; species Canis lupus. Next base: position 155,121 of record NW_023330682.1, on the reverse strand, counting down.
GGAGAATTACAGGGATCCCTGGGTGACGCAGCGGTTTGGCGCCTGCCTTTGGCCCAGGGCGCGATCCTGGAGACTCGGGATCGAATCCCACGTTGGGCTCCCGGTGCATGGAGCCTGCTTCTCCCTCTGCCTGTGTCTCTGCCTCTCTCTCTCTCTGTGACTATCATAAATAAATAAAAATTTAAAAAAAATTTATAAAAAAATAAAAAAAGGAGAATTACAGACCAATATCCCTGATGAACATGGATGCAAAAATTCTCAACAAGGTACTAGCCAATAGGATCCAACAGTACATTACGATAATTATTCACCATGACCAAGTAGGATTTACCCCGTGACACAAGGCTGGTTCAACACTCAAAAATAATCAATGGGATTCATCATATCAGCAGGAGAAAAACCAAGAACCATATGATCTTCTCGTTAGATGCAGAGAAAGCATTGACAAGATAGAGCATCCATTGCTGATCAAAACACTTCAGAGCGTAGGGATAGAGGGAACATTCCTCGACATCTTAAAAGCCATCTACGAAAAGCCCACAACAAATGTCATTCTCAATGGGGAAGCATTGAGAGATTTTCCCCTAAGATCAGGAACAAGACAGGATGTCCACTCTCACCACTGCTATTCAACATAGTACTGGAAATCCTAGCCTCAGCAATCAGACAACAAAAAGACATCAAAGGCATTCATATTGTCCAAGAAGAAGTCAAACTCACCCTCTTCACCGATGACATGATACTCTACCTAGAAAACCCAAAAACCTCCACCCCAAGATAGCTAGAACTCATACAGCAATTTGGTAGCGTGGCAGGATACAAAATCAATGCCCAGAAATCAATGGCATTTCTATACACTAACAATGACACTGAAGAAAGAGAAATTGAGGAGGCAATCTCATTTACAATTGCACCCAAAAGCATAAGATACCTAGGAATAAACCTAACCAAAGAGGTAAAGGATCTCAACCATAAACACTATAGAATGCTACTGAAAGAAATTGAGGAAGACACAAAGAGATGGAAAAATATTCCATGCTCATGGATTGACAGAATTAATATTTTGAAAAAGTCAATGTTACCCAGGGCAATGTACACGTTTAATGCAATCCCTATCAAAATACTATGGACTTTCTTCGGAGAGTTAGAACAAACTATTTGAAGATTTGTGTGGAATCAGGAAAGACTCCGAATACCCAGGGGAATTTTAAAAAAGAAAAACATATCTGAGGGCATCAGAATGGCAGATTTCAGGTTGCATTAAAAGTTGTGGTCATCAATACTGTGTGGAACCCGCACAAAAACAGACACATAGATCAATGGAACAGAATAGAGAACCCAGAAGTGGACCTTGAACTTTATGGTCAACTAATATTCGATAAAGGAGGAAACACTCTCCATTGGAAGAAAGACAGTCTCTTCAATAGATGGTGGTGGGAAAATTGGGCATCCACATGCAGAAGAATGAAACTAGAGCACTCTCTTTCACCATACACAAAGATAAACTCAAAATGGATGAAAGATCTAAATGTGAGACAAGAATCCATCAAAATCCAAGAGGAGAACACAGGCAACACCCTTTATGAACTCGGCCACAGTAAATTCTTGCAAGGTACATTCACGAAGGCAAAAGAAAAAAAGCAAAAATGCAACTATTGGGACTTCATCAAGATAAGAAGCTTTTGCACAGCAAAGGATACAGTCAACAAAACTAAAAGACAACCTACAGAATGGGAGAAGATATTTGCAAACACGTATCAGATAAAGGGCTAGTTTCCAAGATCTATAAAAAACTTCTTAAACTCAACACCAAAGGAACAAACAATCCAATAATGAAATGGGCAAAAGACATGAACAGAAATCTCACAGAGGAAGACATAGAAATGGCCAACATGCACATGAGAAAATGCTCTGCATTACTTGTCTCAGGGAAATACAAATCAAAACTACAATGAGATACCACCTCACACCAGTGAGCATGGGGAAAATGAACAAGGCAGGAAACCATAAATGTTGGAGAGGATGCTGAGTAAAGGGAACCCTCTTACACTGTTTCTGGGAATGTGAACTGGTGCAGCCAATCTGGAAAACTGTGTGGAGGTTCCTCAAAGAGTTAAAAATAGACCTGCCCTAAGACCCAGCAATTGCAGTGTTGGGGATTTACTCAAAGTATTCAGATGCAATGAAACACCGGGACACCTGCACCCCGAAGTTTTTAACAGGAATGTCCACAATAGCGAAACTGTGGATGGAGCCATGGTTTCCATAGAAAGATGAATGGATAAAGAAGATGTGGTTTATGTATACAATGGAATATTACTCAGCCAGTAGAAATGACAAATACCCACCATTTGCTTCAACATGGATGGAACTGGAGGGTATTATCCTGAGTGAAGTAAGTCGATTGGAGAAGGACAAACATATGTTCTCATTCAATTGGTTAATATAAATAACAGTGAAAGGGGATATAAGGGAATGGAGAAGACATGTGTGGGAAATATCAGAAAGGGAGACAGAATATAAATACTCCTAACTCTGAGAAAGGAACTAGGGATGCTTTAAGGGGAGGAGGGATGGGTTTAGGGTTGAATGTTTGAAGGGCACTGAGGGGGGTCCTTGCAGGGATGAGAACTGAGTGTTATTCTGTATGTTGGTAAATTGAACACCATAAATAATAAATTTATTTTTTTTAAAAAGTTCAAACAACTAAATATTTATGTTGCCAACATGGGAGTACCTAAATATAGAAACCAATTAACAACAAACGTATAGAAAGTCACTGATAATAATACAATGACAGGGGATTTTAACACCTACTTTTGGCAATGGACCTATCGTCTATACAGAAAATCAACAAGGGAAAAATAGCCTTGACACACTGGACGACAGGGACTCAACAGATATAGTCTGAACATTTTAACCTAAAGCAGAATACACATTCCTTTCAAGGGCACATGGGACATTCTCCAGAACAGATCATATCATGGGCCACAAATCAGGCTTCAACAGGTACAACAGGTACAAGAAAGTTGATATCACACCCTGTACATTTTTGGACCACGATGTTATGAAACTCGAAGTCGACAGTAAGAAAAAATTTGGACAGACCAAAAATACGTGGAGATTATGAACATCCTACTAGAGAATGAATGGAACAAACAGGAAATTAAAGAGGAAATTTAAAACAAATGAAAATGAAAACATGTTTCTCCAAACCTCTGGGATGTAGCAAAGGCAGTCCTGAGAGAGACGTACATAGCAATACAGGCCTACCTCAATAAAGAAGAAGTCTCCAATACACAGCCTAACCCTACACCTTAAGGAGTTGAAAAAGGAATAGCAAACAAAGCCTAATGCCTATAGAAGAGGGGGAAAATAAAGACGAGAGGATCAATAAACAATACAGAAACAATAAAGCAGTAGAAAGGAATAAAGAAACAAAGAGATGGTTCTTCAAAAAAATCAAGAAAATGGAACAAGCCCTAGCCAGCCTTATCAACAAGAAAACAGAAAAGACCTAGATAAATAAAATCACAAATGAGAGAAGAGAGATCACAATCAACACCAGAAAAATTAGACAATTATAAGGGAATACTATGAAAGATTATATGCTAACATACTGGGAGACCTGGAAGAAATGGACAAATCCCCAGAAATGTGCAAATGAGCAAAACTGAAATAGGAAGAAATAGAAAATGTGAACAGACCTTTAACTAGCAAAGGAATTGAATCAGCAGGGCACCTGGGTGCCTCAGTGGTTGAGCATGTGCTTTGGCTCAGGTCATGATCCCGGGGTCCTGGGGAATGAAGTCCCACATCGGACTCCCTGCATGGAACCTCAATTTCCCTGTGTCTATACCTCTGCCTCTCTGTGTCTCTCATGAATCCATAAATAAATCTTTAAAAAATGAAAAAAGATAAAATGATGAGAAAGGTCCCAAATAAAATAACAAATGAGAAAAGAGATATAACAACCAACACTAGAGAAATACAAACGATTATAAGAGAACATTATGAAAAAATATATGCCAGCAACCTAGAACCTGGAAGAAATAGATCAATTCCTAGAAATACATAACATAGTAAAAATGAAAAAGGAAGAAATAAGACTTGAACAGACAGATAACCAGCTAAGAAATTGAATCACTAATCAAGGATCTCCCAACAGGAGACGCTTAGATCAATAGAACAGAATGGAAAGCCGAAACAAGATACAAACCTGTAACTCTATGATCCAATAATCGACAACAAGGCAGGAAGGAATATCCAAAGCACAAAGACAGTCTCTTCAACAAACCCTAACCCTGACCCCAGGATAAGAACAAATGGTGTTGGGAAAACCAGGCAGCCACATGCAGCAGAATGAAACTGGACCACTTTCTTACACCATATATATAAAAAATAAATTCAAAATGGATAAAAGACCTAAATGTGAGACCTGAAACCATAAAAAGAAGAAAAGATAGCAAACGTCTTTGACATTTGCCATTGGATCTTCTTTCTAGATATGCCTCTAAGGTGAGGGAAACAAAAGCAAAAATACTATTGGGACTTCATCAAATTGAAAAGCTTCCACAAAGTGAAGGAAACAACCAAACCTAAAAGGCAACATACAAAATGAGAGGAGATATTTGTAAACAACACATCCAATAAAGATTTAGTATCCAAAATACATAAAGGAAATATAAATCTCAGCCTCCTAAACACAACTTATCCAACTCCCAATGGGCAGAAGACACGAATGGACTTTGTCTCTGACAAGACATCCAGATGGCCATGAGACACACGGAAAAACACTCAGCATCACCCATCAACAGGGAAATGCAAACCAAAACCACAATGAGATGTCACCTGACAGCCATCATAATGGCTAAAGTTAAGAACAGAAGAAACAACAGGTGTCGTTGAAGCTATGGAGAAGAGCGAGGCCTCTTACACTCCTGGTGGGCAGGTGAACAGGTGCAGCCACTGTGGAAAACACTGTGAAGGGTCCTCGAGAAGTTGAAAATAGGGGATCCCTGGGTGGCTCAGCCGTTTGTCACCTGCCTTTGGGCCATGTCACGATCCTGGAGAACCGGGATCGAATCCCATGTCCGACTCACAGTGCATGCAGCCTGCTTCTCCCTCTGCCTGTGTCTCTGCCTCTCTCTCTGTGACTATCATAAAAACAATTTTTAAAAAAAGTTAAAAATAGAGCTACACTACAATTCCAAAATTGCACAGCTAGGTATTTACCCCAAGGAAACAGAAGTTGTTTAGTAGATTCAAAGAGGAACACGCAGCCCAGTGTTGGTAGCAGCATTATCAACAAGAGCCAAACTGTGGATACAGCCCAGATGTCCATCGACAGATGAATGGGCCGAGACGATGTGGTTAATATACACACTGCGGCATCACTCGTTCATCAGAAGGGATGAAATGAAGCCATTTACAATGATGTGGGAGAAGTGGAAAGGACTTATGCTCAATGAACTCAGTCAGTCAGAGAAAGACAGATACCAAATACCATACAATTGTATTCACATGTGAATTTTAAGAAACCAAACAAACTGGCAAAGGGGCGGAGGAGGGGATGAGAGAAGCAAATAAAAAAACACACTATTAACCACAGAGAATAAACTAATAAAACCAGAGGAAGGTGGGGGGGATGGGGAATCAGGCGATGGGGATAGTGGAGAGCACCTGTGACCAGTACCAGGCGTTGTATCTAAGGGTTGAATCACTATGTGGTAAACCTGAAACTATATCATACTCTGTTTACAAAGAGGAATTCAAGTAAACCTTTAAAATAATAATTGGTAGTATTGATGAAACATGTGCGCACAAGAAATAAAATCAGAAAGGCAAATGAAAATCCAAATAAAAGTCTTTAGAGTCACAAATCCCCTCCTTAGCTCAGCTCGGGAGAAGCCTGCCATGTCTATTCTGACCCCAGCAGAAGCCTGGATTTTGATTTTCTGGGAGGCCACTGACTTGGTGGAGTCAGGCTATCTTGAACCCAAAACCTAAATAGAGTGCATAAAACTAAACTGCCCAAGATACTAGGAGTCCCACTGCAGGCACATGCCAGGACCCAAACTCTAACCATACACAGATATAACCCTAACCCTACACTTAAGCCTAATGTTGACCTAACCCTTAAACAAGACCTATCACTAATCGAAAACCAAACACAAACCCCAAGACCGAAACACATTCACTGAACCTTCCTGCCAAACCTCAACCTAACTCCTAACCTATTCTAAACCCTTAACCCTGACCGCTACCTTAAATCTAACTCTAACCCTAAACCCTAACCTCTAAAAATTGAACAATGTACTCAAACCCTATTCCTGACCTTAACCTGTACCCTAACCTAACCCTCTAATACTAATCCTATCTCATACCCCAAACTGTACCCTAACCCATACCCTAAAACTAACCCCTAACCCACTCCTTAAACGTATCTCTTACTCTCTTCAAATCCGTACCCTGACCCTGACCTGTCCCTAACCCTAACCCCTAACCAAACAATAACCCTAACCCTTGTCCTAAACCCTATCCTAACCCTAACCCTCGCCCTATTCTAAACCTAGCCCTAACTATAACCCTAGCCCCTCACCCTAAACCCTAACCCTAACTCACACCCTAACCCCTAACCCTAACTGCAAACCTAAGCCCAACCCTAACTCTAACCATAACCCTAACCCAACCTAACCTCCTGCCCTAATCCCTAGAGCCTAAACCCTAACTAACAATCATCCTGTCCCTTACCCTAACCCATCCTA
>NW_023330682.1:94302-148254 GCF_011100685.1 Canis lupus familiaris | reverse complement strand
TTGAGAAGATGCATTATTGGCGTTTCTTGCTCAGTATTTACTCTGGGGGGGACCACAGCGTCCGTGTATGAAATCCATCCTGGCTGCAGTTAGGGACAACCATTGGGGGGATTCCTCTTTGTTTGGTTTTGGGGGTGTGTGTGGTTCTATCACATGTAAGCTTATTCACGTGCAAGGCTATTGGATTCCTCTTGTGGGAACCCAAAATGCCCAAATGTTGGGCAGGCACAAAATTCATTTTCTCCTGTGCTTGGGCTGGGGATCAAGGCTAGCTAGGCTCTTCTGGCAGACCTGGGCCGGCGCTCTTGCAGTGACTTTGTTGGGAGGTTCAGCTGAGCTGGAAGGTCCGGCTTGGCTATATTCCCATTGTGAGGCAAATGGGTCCTGCCATGTGCTGGCTGCTTATCTTCTCCCTGACGCCTCTCCAGCAGGGAGCCAGACCTCGGGGCCATCCTGGTGGAGCTCCTGAGGATGCCAGCTGCCATAGGGGGGAGCCCTGGGGCTGCCTTGTTTGCGAGTCTGGGTGGGGATGGGGCTGGGGTTCCTCGGTCCACTGTGCTGGCTGACCTTCAGGCCGAGCCCCATGCTCACCCGCCCCTACTCAGTCGGGCAAGGAGGTAGCCCTCCACCCCTGGTGTGAGAGATCAGCACCACAAGGTGTGCATGCTGAGTCCATCTCGTGAGGCTGGGCCCAGGTGCTTGAGCTGCAAGTGTGGGGACCCATGAAATTTAACAAAAATCTCCTACCCCTGGAGAGGCAGAGCAGGACTGATTCCATTGTGTGCTACAATAACACACCCCCCACCTCCAGGATGACCCACCACATGACCTTCTTATTGCTTAAGGCGCTGCCCCCACCCTAGCCAGGCCGCTGGGGACACCCTTATCTGAAATCAGCTCATAACAATGTAACCCTGCTTTATGTCCCCCAAAACTGCACTCCGATTCTGACCAAAGTAATAGGCTAGCACAAGTGGATACTATAGGGTAAGTGTAATTCAATTGGCCACCTCTTGTGAACAGACATGACTGTGCAACTTTCTGCATATCCCATGGGCCACTGGCCCCTATAAAGCTGCTACGCCTCTTAGTCTCAGGGTCCAAGTCCATTCTCTGCTGTGTCGGGTGCACTTGGAACCAAGCTCCAGCTTGTAAAGAAACCCTTGGGAGTTTGCATCGGTGTTGGCTCCTCGGTGGTTTCTTGGATTCACCATCTTGGGCATAACACAAGGGCCTGCTGTCCTGACAATCCCTTCTAGGGCCATGCTGACCACCCTGCAGGTCCTCTCTGCCCCAGGCACACAGGCACGGGGATGATGTGTGGAGGAAGGGCCCCGGAACACGGCCTGCCCAGGCCCCCTGGACAGAGGGAGCACAGACAACCGGGTTGCTTTGCACAGAACCTGGTGACCTGAGGCTTCCTGGCTGTCACTCTGTCCCAGCCCTTCCTGGCCCGCGGGGCACAGCCTGAGTCCTAGTAAAGTCTTTCAGGTCCTGACCCTGACGTCTGGCCGCCCCTGGAAGGCACATGGGGACGTCAGCTGGCTGTGCATGGTGGTGCCCCTGCAGGGGCTGGTGGGGCCTGGGGTGGTGCCCCCCTCCTCCTCTCTGGTGGTCTCTCCAAGCCCTGTGCACAGTGTTCTGGATGACACAGAAACGGGCTGGCTGTGCATTTTCACACCACAACACTTTATTGACTTTCTACAGTAAATGGGCTCAGGGCCGAGGGGGCATGCCTGCCCCTGGGAATGGAGAGCTTTCTGTCCTTTAGGGGAGGGCAAGAATGACACGGGGTTGGGGAGGCGGGTGCTGGAGTCCCCCACCTGGAAGCATGTGTGGAATCCGGGTGGGGGCATGTGTCCTGAGGTTTCAGCCTGAGAGACGGTTTCTGAGGACAGCAGAGCTGACCTGGACCTGCGCTGGGTCCACGCAGGGGCAGCTGAACCCCGGCCTTGGGCTCCCAGGGGCCCCAGCACCTGGAGCAGCCTGCCTCCTGGTGTGGCTGTGGGTGGGGCCCACCGGCCTACCCCTGCTCTCCCCACCCTGGGTTTCCCAGGATCCAAAGGGTGCCCTAGGTCAGCGACCTGGATCGGTGGGGTAAGCCCAGGGCCCAAGAGGCCACATTCAGCTGTGAGAGGGCTCGCTCAGCCTGGGGCCAGAATCCAGGGCTGGCCAGGGCCATGGGGGGCTGGATCCATTAGTCTTTGTGTTGGCCCTGGGGGGCTCAAATCAACTCAGCCCCCACAGAGCCCGGGGCCAGGTCAGGCCAGGTTCCTATGGGTTAGGGGCTGGTGTCCTGTGCAGGGTGTGCTGCCCTCCAGGTGGGGACACTGGGCGGAGGCAGGGCACGGTGCATCCTCTGAACCACTCACCTGCACCCACCCTGTCGGGGGCTCCATGTCTTTCCTGCTCCCTGCAACCCCTGTGTACTCTATGGGACACCAGAGCTTCTGATGGGATCAGGGTATGCAGAGAAACCTGGGGAGGCTGAGCATGACCCACAGGGGGCACCTGCACCAGGTCCTTGCTGGGGATAAATGGTGTGGCGGTGGATCATGTGGGGGCAGGAGTATGATTGTGGTAGAGTGTGGGGGATGGTGTAGGGGGGGATTGTGTTGGGGTACAGCGTGGGTGGGGATTGTGTGGGGGCTGTGTGGGTGTGAGGGGGATGGTGGGATGCCATTGGGGATGATGATGGAGGGGGTTGGAGTGGGAGTGGGGAATGAGGGGGATGTCGTGGGGGGCCTGTGGACACAGGGTATCTCCTTCCACTAAGATGCACAAGGAGACATCTACCGTTAAAGGTGACCCCAGTCTGGGGTTTGTTGTGACACCTGCCCCTGGGGCACGGTGTGGTCAGTGCAGGGCCCTGGCTGGACCGGGGACATTATCTGGGGGTCATCATAATATGTATGCTTTCAATTTTTTTTATTTTTTAAATTATTTATTTATGATAGTCACAGAGAAAGAGAGGGAGGCAGAGACACAGGCAGAGGGAGAAGCAGGTTCCATGCACCGGGAGTCCAATGTGGGATTCGATCCCGGGTCTCCGGGATCGCGCCCTGGGCCAAAGGCAGGCACCAAACCGCTGCGCCACCCAGGGATCCCCATATGTATGCTTTCAAATTGCAAATTGTCTCAAATTAAATGCATAGAATTTAGAAATATATAAAGCACCGAGAGTGGGTGTCACTCTGACCCGTCCGACCCTCATGGGATCGATGTGTGTCCTGCTCCAGCCGCGGCCATGCCACCTGGCCCCCAGGTCCGGTTCATGCCTCCCACATCCCCCACCCCATCCCCTGCTTCTCATGGGGCCGTCCCTCTACCATTTGGTGGTGTTCAGCTCCCATGGCAACCTCTGGAGGCCCCATCCCAGTGGCCTCCTCATCCCTGAGGCCCGGAGGGGTGGGCAAGGGGGTCATCCCAATCACCCTACCATGGAGCAGTATGTTGTTGGCTGCTGTTACTCCCCCTGGCCTCAGAGGCCCCATTTTTCCTACTCAGAAGCCCCCGGGGGCCCGAAGCTTCCTGGCTCAGCAGCCTCACCCAACACCTAGCAGTCCTAAAACATGATGTGGCTGCCGAACGTCCTGTTTATGTCCAGGTTTACCTGCGTGATGTCCTAGGAGGAGACCAGGGCCTCCTCCTTCATTTCCTGTGGGAAAACTGGGGAGGAGGAGCAGGCATTAGGGACACAGACCCCGAACTGTCACGAGCTGCCATGTTGGGCAGGGAGCCCTGTGGTCACCATGGGAGTGTGTCCTGCCAAAACCTCCTTCCTTCCTCTGGGAGGCCAGGGATGGCGGGAGTGCCCACCGTGCCCGTGGGACCTGTGTGACGGTCTGTGCCCAGCTGTTGTGGGCAGGGAGGTGACGGAGTGTCAGCCTGGGTGGGAGGGGATAGGGGTTCAGCCAAGGTGGGAGGGGACATGGGGGTATTGTGCCCAAGATTTCGAATCCGAGAAACCACTAAGGAGGTGACACCGATGCAAACACACAAGGGTTGATTTCCAAACTCGAGCTTGCATCCAAGTACACCCAACACAGCGGAACAGGGACTTGGACTCTGTTGTGGGTTTTAGCTTAGTTTTAAGGGCTGGTCTCAGAGACCTCCAGAAGGGCTGGAGCAATTCCTCAATTTCTGTTTACATTTTGACATGGGGCCTTCAAGGGCATTGAGCTCTGTTCTCATTCTAATAGGGGCTTCCTGCCCTTGGCCTGGGCTCTGTTTTGATTCTATTGTGGGGCTTTCTAGGACATTAAGCTGTAAACTTTTGATTTTTTCCTGTAACTGAAGGCGTGTAAATTTCAGCTCTTCTTCACAGGGGCCTGGGATGGCTGGGCATGTGCTAATGCTGAATTTAAATTGGAATGGCCTTAATTTTCTCGGCCTCCATGCATCCTGTCCCATCCTATCTAGCTCCTTCCCCCTTCCCAAGAGCTCCTAAGAGAGCAATTGCAAATGACCTCAGCGTGGCATCCTGTGTTGGGGTCAGGCCCAGTGATTGGGATCAGGAAGACCTGGAGCCTGGACGTCCCAGCTGTGCAGCTGGATTTGATGCTGCAGACTCTTATTCCCTAAGGCTATGTTGACAACTGACTTTGTACATTGAAAACCTCTCCTTTGTCTTTAAAAAATGAGGAGCGAGTCACAGTGTTTTTTCTCTGCCCATCTGATTGCTCAGATTCCAATCTGAGACGTATTTCCTGTTAATAAGGATAATTTACTACTATCTGTAGTACTATGGTTAAAATATTCTGACACAAGAGTTCAGGGGGTGACGGTTTCTCATCTTTTTCTTCACAGTTCAGTCACTCATCAGGAAATGCATCTTTATGGATTTGGAAAGAACTGAGAGACATTATTACCAATGGTCCGATTATTATGTGAAGGATTTTTTCCTGAGATTCTTCCCGTTTCAACTGACACTGAAACACTGTGAACTCTTTGGAAGACAAATGTCAAGGAAATAAATGTTATGCGTTGCAAATTTTAAATACACTTGCAATATGGTGTCTATTATACTAGAAGTATTTTTATCTGATTTTTGCTATTTATTATCCATTCCTGCTTTTCAGGTTGAGGAGGCCTTATACGTGTTCAAAAGTGTTTTTCTTTCCTTCTGATCTAAAATTCTTACTTTGTTTCCATCAAAGGAACTCTTTAAGAATAAGGCAAAAGTTAATTCAACTATTCTTAAAATGTCTTCACACTTGGAGCCTGATTCATTTAAGTCAATTTTCAAAATAAATCGTATTAGGAAAAAAACAAAGATTTATAGGGAAATTGAGAAGATAGTACAGTGCATTCACATGCACTTGCACTCAATTTCTCCAATTATTGATATCTTATTTTAGTACGGTACAAATATGAGCTAATGAATCAATATTAAAATAGTCGCATTAACCAAAGACCATACTTTATTCAGATTTCCTTAGTTTTTGCTAAGTTACCATCCCTCATATCACATTCCATTTGTCCTCATGTTTTCTTAGGCTCCTCTGGATTGTGACAGTCTTTCAGCCTTTCCTAGTTGTTGTTGCCCTGGAACACTTTGAGAAGTAGAGTATTTTGTAAAATTTCCCTCAGGTGGGACATGTCTGTCATTTATCTCATGATTGAACAGTTTTTTGGATTATATACAGAGATATACTGCCATTTTCATTATATCATATAAAGGATATACTATCAACATGATTTATCAGTCTTGGTATCGATCTGATCACATTGCTGAGATAGTGTTTGTCAGCTTTCTACGCAGTAAACTGATCCTTTTTTATTATTATTAAACATTATTATTATTATTATATTATCAATATTATTTTAAGTTTTTCATATTATATTTTGTAGAAGGAAGTTACAATGTGTATTCCTCACATAAGAGTTGGAAACTATGTTCATGAACTTGATGGTGGAATGTCTGCACAAATTGTTTGAAATTCTTCTACATGGGAGATTTCTCTTCTTCTGGGTTTGTTTGTTTCTTTTTCAAAGATGTTTTTTATTTATTTGAGAGAAAGAGGAGAGAAAATCCATGAGTGTGGGGGCAGAGGGAGAGGGAGAAGCAGGTTCCCTGCTGAACAGGGAGCCTGCCTTGGGACCTGGATCATGATATGAGCCTAAGGCAGAAGCTTAACTAACTGAACCACACAGGTGCCACTCTTTCTTTCTTTCTTTCTTTCTTTCTTTCTTTCTTTCTTTCTTTCTTTCTTTCTTTCTTTCTTTCTTTCTTCTTTCTTCTTCTTTCTTTTATTTCTTTTTTTAATAATAATTTTATTTTTTATTGGTGTTCAATTTGCCAACATACAGAATAACACCCAGTGCTCATCCCGTCAAGTGCCCCCCTCAGTGCCCATCACACATTCACCCCCACCGCCCGCCATCCTCCCCTTCCATCACCCCTAGTTCGTTTCCCAGAGTTAGGAGTCTTTATGTTCTGTCTCCTTTTCGGATATTTCCCACACATTTCTTCTCCCTTCCCTTATATTCCCTTCACTATTATCTATATTCCCCAAATGAATGAGAACATACAATGTTTGTCCTTCTCCAATTGTCTTACTTCACTCAGCATAATACCTTCCAGTTCCATCCACATTGAAGCAAACGGTGGGTATTTGTCGTTTCTAATGGCTGAGCAAGGACCACCTTTTCTGTTTCTTCATCTTCTGAGTCTCCTATGGTATGAATGTTATTGTTTTAATAAGTGGCTGACTTCCCTACGTCTGTCTCTGTGGTCCATAAACTTTCTTCTTTTTAAGGCTTCCACTTGGTACTGCATCTCAGTTATAGCATTTTTAACATTGACCTGATTATATTTAAGTTCTTTTATTTCTACAGTAAAGGTTTCTCTAGTTTTCTTCTGTGCTCTTTTTCCAGCCCAGCTGCTATCTTTATAATCATTGTTTTAAACTGTAGTTAGATATCATATATGTGTATTGATGAACTTCCTGGCTGTGAGTAGACCTCATGTTATTTTATGGAGGTGAATTTCTCCATCTCTATATATTTTCCAGAAAAGAAAGAAGGAAGAAAAAGGAAAACCAAGAAAAACAATAACAACTGCCCTCCCCCCCCCAAAAAAAAGCAGATTATTTTGGCCTGCTTGTTAAAAGATTCTAAATCCCAAAATAGAAACAATTAAAGTGATCCCTGGGTGGCGCAGGGGTTTAGTGCCTGCCTTTGGCCCTGGGCAGGATCCTATAGACTCTGGATCGAATTTCACGTTGGGATGGGCCGTGGCGCTGATTATCAGGTGCATATCTTCCTGGGAGATGCACCTGCGGGGGCCAGAGGCGGGGTGGGCGTCAGCGCCTCTGGGCTCAGGGGGCGGTGCTGTGCTGCTCCTGTGACTCGGCCCTGATAGGCAGGATGCGGGTGGAGTCTCTGGGTCCTCTGGCTCTGGGGCAGAGCATCCTGCCCCCCTCTCTCCTGGGGCCTCCACAGAAGAGCTCCCAAGCCCCCGGGTCTCCGCCGCTTCTCTCAGAACCCTGCGTTCACTCTACCTGCATCCGAGCTTCTTTTGGTTTTGTTTTTGTATCTCAGACTGTTGTGCCCAAGATTGCGAATCTGAGAAATCACTGAGAAGCTGACAGCAAAGCAAACACACGAGGGTTTATTTACAAGCTTGAGCTTGTTTCCAAGTATACCCGACAGAGCGGAGCAGGGACTTGGACCCCGAAGTGGGTTTTAGCTTAGTTTTAAGGGCTGGTCTCAGGGTACTCCCGAAGGGCTGGAGCAATTCCTCAAGTTCTGTTTACATTTTGATATGGGGCCTTCAAGTGCATTGAGATCTGTTCTAATAGGGGCTTCCTGCCCTTGGCCTGGGCTCAGTTTTTATTCTATTGTGGGGCTTGCTGTGTCCTGACAATGAGCACTCAGGAAGGAAATGACGGAGGTGACTTACTTCTCAGGAGCATCACAGAGAATAAAAAATGAGACTGAACCAAAGGAGCACAAGAATTGTGCACTGAGCCATACCAGGTTCTGGGAGGCCATCCTGGGCTCATGGTTTGGAGCCTCATCTTGTGAAAATGTCCGCAGTTCCTGAAGCCACCCTCAATTTCAATGTCATTCCTGTCAAGTCATGGTGGCAGATCCTATAAATAGGGAAAAAAAACCCATAACATCCATCCGCCCCCACAAATGACCCGGGACAGCAAATCAGTATTGGAGAAGCAGGACAGAGTGGGATGCAGCACTTTCCTATTTCAAATGATGTCACAGAGACAAAGGATAAAGCAGTGTTGTCCTCGGGACCCCGCCTGGCTCCGTCTGTTAAGCATCCGACTCGTGACCTCACCTCCAGTCCTGATGTAGGGGTCGTGAGTTCTAGCCCTGGGCTGGTCCATAGACGAGGCCTGACGCCTACTTAAACCAGACCCACGAGGGTTGGTCCCAGCATACCCGAAGGAGTAGAACAGAGAGTCCAGAAGGAAACGTGCTCTGATACAACTGATTTTTTAACTTAATTTAGTTTAAACCCAATTAATTAACGTATAGTGTATTATACTTTCAGAGGAAGGATTCAGGGATTCACCAGTTGGAGATAACCGCAGTGCTCGTGACATCACGTGCCCTCCATCATGCTGGTCCCGTTATCCCCACCCCCGTCCCTTCCCCTGCAGCGACACTCAGTTTGTTTCCTATATATGAGTCTGTATTCCCTGCATCTGTTTCCATCTTATTTGTTTTTCCTTCCCTTCACAGATTTTCATCTGCTTTGCTTCTTTAATTCCACCTATGAATGACACCACACGGTCATTCTCTTTTCCGACTGACCTATTTCACTTGATGATCCCTCTAGTTCTTTCCACGTCATTGCAAATGGCAAGATTTCCTTCTCTTTGATAGCTGAGTATCATTCCCCTCTCTATGACCATCATCTATCTCCCATCCTCTTTATCCATCATCTGCCACAGGGCACCGAGGGTCCTCCCACAGTGTGGCTACTGTGGACCCGGCTGCTGTGGACATTGGGTGCAGTTGTCCCATGTCTCACTGCATCTGTATCCTCGGAGTGAGCTCCAGGCCGTACACCTGCTGGTCGCAGGGCGACTCTATTTGTAACTTCCTGGGGAGCCTCCACACTGTTTCCAAGGCGGCTGCACTAGCCCGCGCTCCCGCCCACAGTGGAAGAGGGTTGAGTGTGTTTTACAGGACGTGGTAAAAGTCTGGTCCACATTTCATTTCGCATCCTTTGGGCTACAATTCCTTCTTCTTAAGTATTTTTGAGGAAACCGGGTGTTGGGCTCCTTTTCAGTCAGACGGTTCCGAAGCTAACAGCTGGAGCCTGGAAGGAGGCAGAGGTGGGCCCCAATAAGGGCATGCTGCCTCCTGCACAGCCTCCTGCAGCGTCTGAGCATCTCACAGGGGGCGCCCGAGCCCAGGCACCGCCCAGGAGGTACGCATGCGCAGTAGGCCTCGTCTGCCTCCACTAACAGGAGCAAGCCTGTGCTGGGGAGGCCTGAGGAAGACGTGGGGTTACATCCACGCTGATGAGCTGCAGCCTCCTCAGAACGTGAGGGGAGTCTTCAGGGGGATATTGGGCAGCGTTCACACTGACAGGAGCCCCGGTCTCCTCAGAACACACGGTGAGGGTTCAGGAAGATGTGGGTCCACATCCACCCTGACAGGAGCCCCTGATACACTTCAGGACCTGCGGGGAGGCTTCAGGAAATTGTGGGCCCGCACCCACCCTGACAGGAGCCCATGGCCTGCCTCAGGACACGTGGGGAGGCTTCTGAAAAATGTGGCACGGTGTCCACTCTGGCGGGAGCTAAAGTGCCCCTCAGGACATAAGTTGAGTCTTCTGGAAGCTGGGGACCGCAACCACAGAGACAGGAGTCCTGGCCACCTCAGAACCAGCGGTGATGCTTCGGGAGGACGTGGGGCCACGTCCACACAACCGGACGCTGATGTCCTCAGGACACCCAGTGTAGACTTCGGGAAATATGGGGATGCGTCCGTGCGGACAGAAGACCCTGCCTTGTCAGAGCCTGTGGTGAGGCCTAAGAAAGATGTGGATGCCGAATCCACACTGACAGGAGTCTCCAGCCTCCTCAGGATGCACTGTGAAGGATTGGGATAATTTGGGGCCACGTCCATGCTGGCAGGAGCCCCCAGCCTCCTCAGGTCTTATGGTGAGGCTGAGGAAAATGTGGGGCCACATCAAGACTGAGAGGACCCCCGTCCTCCTCAAGACCTGCACTTTGGCTTTGGGAGACATGGGGCTGCGTCTAGGCTGACAGGAACCCACAGCCTCCTCAGGACCTACGGTGAGTTTTCTGGGGGACGTGGGGCCATGTCCAGGTTGACAGGAGCCCCCAGCTTCCTGAGAACCTGCTGTGAGGCTTCCAGATGATGTGAGGCATACCCACGGTGACAGGAGACCTGGCGTACTCAGGACCCGCTGACTATGACTCTGGGACACGTGGGGCCACGTGCGCACTCACAGGAGCCTGGCTTCCTCAGGACCCCCTGGAGGACTCTGGAGGCGCCATTGGGGGCCACGCCCATGTCAGAAGGGACTCCTTAGAACCATAGGGTAAGTGAATGGGTAGAATAAATGGTAGGGACAGGGGAGGGGACGCATTTGGTGGTTAGGCTTAGGTTAGATGTTAGGTGTTAGTGATTATGCTTATGGTTACAGATTAGAGGTTAGGGTGAGGGATAAGGGTAAGGGTCAGTGGTTAGGAGTTAGGATGGGTGTATGGGTTAGGGACAGGAGTTAGAGTTAGGGTTAGGGTTTAGACTTTAGGGATTAGGGCAGGAGGTTAGGAGTTGGGGTTTGGGTTATGGTTAGAATTAGGGTTCAGGTAGGTTTGCAGTTAGGGTTAGGGGTTAGGGTGTGAGTTAGGGTTAGTGGTTAGGATTAGGGGTTAGAGTAAAAGTTAGGGCTAGGTTTAGGGTTAGGGAGAGGGTTAGGTTTAGGATAGGGTTAGGGCGAGGGTTAGGGTTAGTGTTTGGTTAGGGGTTAGGGTCAGGTCAGGGTCAGGGTTTTGGAAAAGGGTAAGAGAGGGTTAGGCAGTGGGTTAGGTATTAGTTTAAGGGTACAGGTTAGAGTACAGTTTTGGGTATGAGATAGGATTAGTATTAGAGGGTTAGAGTTAGGGTACAGGTTAAGGTTAGGAATAGGATTTGAGTACATTAAGATAAGGTTAGGGTTAGAGGTTAGGCTTAGGGTTAGATTTAAGGTAAGGGTCAGGATTAAGGGTTTAGAATAGGTTTAGGAGTTAGGGTGAGGGTTGGCAGGAAGGTTCAGTGAATGTGTTTTGGTCTTGGGGTTTGTGTTTGGTTTTTGATTAGTGATAGTACTTGTTTAAGGGTTAGGTTAACATTAGGCTTAAGTGGAGGGTTAGGCTTATGTCTGTGTATGGTTAGAGTTTGGGTCTTAGCATATGTCTGCACTGGGACTCCTAGCATCTTGGGCAGTTTAGTTTTCTGCACTCTATTTAGATTTTGGATCAAAGATAGCCTGACTCTACTCTACTCAACTACTTTTGTATCCTCGGGGTAAATACCTAGATGTGTAATGTTGGAATCGTAGGGTAGCTCTATTTTTAACTTCTTTTTTTAAATTTTTTTTTAGAATAGTCACAGAGAGAGAGGCAGAGACACAGGCAGAGGGAGAAGCAGGCTACTTGCACCGGGAGCCCGATGTGGGATTCGATCCCACGTCTCCAGGATCACGCCCTGGGCCAAAGGCAGGGGCCAAACCACTGTGCCACCCAGGGATCCCCAATTTTTAAATTCTCGAGGACCCTCCAGACTGTTTTCCACAGTGACTGCATCTTTACTTATGTATTCATGAGAGACACAGAGAGGCAGAGTTATAGGCAGAGGGAAAATGAGGCTCTATCCGGGGAGCGTGATGTGGGACGTGATTCTCCAGGACCCTGGGATCATGATGAGCCAAAGCAGATGCTCAACCACTGAGGCACCCAGGTGCCTTGCTGATTCAATTTCTTTGCTAGTTATGGGTCTGTTCATATTTTCTATTTCTTCCTATTTAATTTCTGCTCGTTTGCACATTTCTACGTATTCTCGTTCAAAAAGGTTGTTGCCTTGCCTGTGTTCCCCTCTAGGGATTTGTCCATTTCTTCCAGGTTTCCCAGTTTGTTAGTGTATAGTCTTTCATAGTATTCCTGAAATTGTGTAATTTTTCTGGTGTTGATTGTGATCTCTCTTCTCTCATTTGTGATTTTATTTATTTAGGTTTTCTCTTTTCTCGTTGATAAGGCTGGCTAGGGCTTGATCCATTTTATTAATTATTTTGAAGAACCAGCTCTTAGTTTCATTATTCCATTCTACTGTTTTCTTTTTTCTCCATTGTTTATTTCTTCTCTCATCTTTATTTTTTTTCCTTCTTCTGTAGGCTTTAGGCTGTGTTTGCTATTCCTTTTCCAGCCTCTTTGGGTGTAGGGTTAGGTTGTATATCGGAGACTTCTTGTTTCCTGAGATAGGCCTGTATTTTTATGTACTTCCCTCTTAGGACTGCCTTTGCAACATCCCAGAGGTTTGGAGAAACATGTTTTCATTTTCATTTGTTTTAAATTTCCTCTTTAATTTCCTGTTTGCTCCATTCATTCTCTAGTAGGATGTTCATAATCTCCAAGTATTTTTGGTCTGTCCAATTTTTATCTTACTGTCAACTTTGAGTTTCATAGCATCATGGTCCGAAAATGTACAGGGTGTGATATCAACCTTCTTGTACCTGTTATACCTGTTGGGGGATGATTTGTGGGACATTATATGATCTGTTCTGGAGAATGTCCCATGTGCACTTGAAAGGAATGTGTATTCTGCTTTAGGAAGAAATGTTCAGACTATATCTGTTGAGTCCCTGTGGTCCAGTGTGTCAAGGCTATTGTTCCCCAGTTGATTTTCTGCATAGGCGATCGGTCCATTGCCATAAGTGGGTGTTAAAATCCCCTGTCATTGTATTATTATCAGTGAGTTCCTGTACGTTTGTTGTTAATTGGTTTCTATATTTAGGTACTCCCATGTTGGCAGCATAAATATTTAGTTGTTTGAACTTTTTTTTAAAATAAATTAATTTTTTTGGTGTTCAATTTACCAACAAACAGAATAACACCCAGTGCTCATCCCGGCAAGGGAGCCGGTCAGTGCCCTTCACCCATTCACCCACACCCCCCGCCCTCCTCCCCTTAAAGAATCCCTAATTCCTTTCTCAGAGTTAAGAGTATTTAGGTTCTGTCTCTGTTTCTGATATTTCCCACACATTTCTTCTACATTACCGCATATTCCCTTTCACTATTATTTATATTAACCAATTGAATGAGAACATACGTTTGTCCTTCTCCAATTGACTTACTTCACTCAGCATAATACCCTCCAGTTCCATCGACGTTGAAGCAAATGGTGGGTATTTGTCGTTTCTAATGGCTGAGTAATATTCCATTGTATACATAAACCACATCTTCTTTATCCATTCATCTTTCAATGGACACCATGGCTCCATCCACAGTTTTGCTATTGTGGACATTCCTCCTAAAAACACCGGGGTGCAGGTGTTCCGGCGTTTCATTGCATCTGAATATTTTGGGTAAATCCCCAAGAGTGCAATTGCTGGGTCTTAGGGCAAGTCTATTTTTAACTCTTTGAGGAACCTCCACACAGTTTTCCAGAATTTCTGTACCAGTTCAAATTCCCACCAACAGTGTAAGAGGGTTCCCTTTTCTCAGCATCCTCTCCAACATTTGTGCTTTCCTGCCTTGTTCATTTTCCCCATGATCACTGGTGTGAGGTGGTATCTCATTGTGGTTTTGATTTGTATTTCCTTGAGGCAAGTGATGCAGAGCATTTTCTCATATGCATGTTGGCCATGTCTATGTCTTCCTCTGTGAGATTTCTATTCATGTCTTTTGCCCATTTCATTATTGGATTGTTTGTTTCTTTGGTTTTGTGTTTAAGAAGTTCTTCATAGATCTTGGAAACTAGCCCTTTATCTGATACATCTTTTGCAAAAGTCTTCTCCCATTCTGTAAGTTGTCTTTTAGTTTTGTTGACTATATTCTTTGCTGTGCAAAAGTTTCTTATCTTGATGAAGTCCCAATAGTTCATTTTTGCTTTTGTTTCTTTTGCCTTCGTGGATGTACCTTGCAAGAAGTTACTGTGGCCGAGTTCAAAAAGGGTGTTGCCTGTGTTCTCCTCTTGGATTTTCATGCATTCTTGTCTCACATTTAGATCTTTCATCCATTTTGAGTTTATCTTTGTGTATGATGAAAGAGAGTGGTCTAGTTTCATTCTTCTGCATGTGGATGTCCAATTTTCCAACCACCATCTATTGAAGAGACTTTCTTCCAATGGATAGTCTTTCCTCCTTTATCAAATATTAGTTGACCATAAAGTTCAAGGTCCTGTTTGAACCTTGTGTCTGTTTTTGTGCCAGTTCCACACAGTATTGATGACCACAACTTTTAATACAACCTGAAATCTGCCATACTGATGCCCCCAGATATGGCTTGATTTTATAAAATTCCCCTGCCTATTCAGGGTCTTTTCTGATTCCACACAAATCTTAAAATAATATGTTCTAACTCTCCGAAGAAAGTCCATAATATTTGATAGGGATTGCATTAAATGTGTACATTGCCCTGGGTAACATTGACATTTTCACAATATTAATTCTGTCAATCCATGAGCATGGAATATTTTTCCATCTCTTTGTGTCTTCCTCAATTTGTTTCAGTAGCATTCTATAGTGTTTATGGTTGAGATTCTTTACCTCCTTGGTTAGGATTATTCCTAGGTATCTTATGCTTTTGGGTGCAATTGTAAATGAGATTGCCTCCTCAATTTCTCTTTCTTCAGTGTCATTGTTAGTGTATAGAAATGCCATTGATTTCTGGGCATTGATTTTGTATCCTACCATTCTACCAAATTGCTGTATGAGTTCTAGCAATCTTGGGGGGGCTTTTGGGTTTTCTAGGTAGAGTATCATGTCATCGGTGAAGAGGGAGAGTTTGACTTCTTCTTGGCCAATTTGAATGGCTTTAATGTCTTTTTGTTGTCTGACTGCTGAGGCTAGGACTTCCCCACTATGTTGAATAGCTGTGGTGAGAGTGGACATCCCTGTCTTGTTCCTGATCTTAGGGGAAAAAATCTCAGTGCTTCCCCATTGAGAATGATATTTGTTGTGCGCTTTTTGTAGATGGCTTTTAAGATGTTGAGGAATGTTCCCTCTATCCCTATGCTCTGAAGTGTTTTGATCAGCAATGGATGCTCTATTTTGTCAAATGCTTTCTCTGCATCTAACGAGAAGATCATATGGTTCTTGGTTTTTCTCCTGCTGATATGATGAATCCCATTGATTGTTTTACGAGTGTTGAACCAGCCTTGTGTCCCTGGGATAAATCCTACTTGGTCATGGTGAATAATTTTCTTAATGTACTGTTGGATCCTATTGGCTAGGATCTTGTTGAGAATTTTTGCATAATCCTCCTTTTTGTGGGGTCTTTGTCTGGTTTTGGAATTAAGGTGATGCTGGCCTCATGGAACGAATTTGGAAGTACTCCATCTATTTCTATCTTTCCAAACAGCTTTCGTAGGATAGGTATGGATTCTTCTTTAAACATTTGATGGAATACTCCTGGGAAGCCATCTGGCCTTGGACTTTTGTGTCTTGGGAGGTTTTTGATCACTGTTTCAATTTCCTCTCTGGTTATTGGCCTTTTCAGGTTTTCTATTTCTTCCTGTTCCAGTTTTTGTAGTTTCAGGCTTTCCAGGAATGCGTCCATATCTCTAGATTGCCTAATATGTTGGCGTATAGCTGTTCATAATATGTTTTTAAAATCGTTTGTATTTCCTTGGTGTTGGTAGTGATCTCTCTTTTCTCTTTCATGATTTTATTAATTTGAATCTTCTCTCTCTTCTTTTTAATAAGGCTGGCTATTGGTGTATGTATCTTATTAATTCTTTCAAAGAACCAACTCCTGGTTCTGTTGATCTGTTCCACAGTTCTTCTGGTCTCGATTTTATTGAGTTCTGCTATAATCTTAATTAACTATCTTCTTCTCTTGGGTGTAGGATCTATCTGCTGTTTTTTCCCTAGCTCCTTTATGTGTATGGTTAGCTTTTGTATTTGAGTTCTTTACAGTTTTTGAATGGAGGCTTCTATTGTGATGTATTTCCCCCTTAGGACTGCTTGTGCTGCATCCCAAAGATTTTGAACGGTTCTGTCTTCATTCTCATTAGTTTCCATGAATCTTTTTTTATTAAATTATTTTTTTATTTGTGTTCAATTTACCAATATACAAAATAAAACTCAATGCTCATCCCGTCAAGTGCCCCCCTCAGTGCCCGTCAACCAGTCACCCCCAACCCCCGCACACCTCCCCTTCCACCACCCATAGTTCATTTCCCAGAGTTAGGAGTCTTTATTTTCTGTCTCGTATTCTGATATATCCCTCACATTTCTTCTCCATTCCCTTATATTCCCTTTCACTATTATTTATTTTATTTTTTTTTTAATTTTTATTTATTTATGATAGTCACAGAGAGAGAGAGAGGCAGAGACACAGGCAGAGGGAGAAGCAGGCTCCATGCACCAGGAGCCGATGTGGGATTCGATCCCGGGTCTCCAGGATCGCGCCCTGGGCCAAAGGCAGGCGCCAAACCGCTGCGCCACCCAGGGATCCCCCCTTTCACTATTATTTATATTCTCCAAATGAATGAGAACATACACTGTTTGTCCTTCTCCGATTGACTTACTTTACTCAGCATAATACCCTCCAGTTTCATCCACGTTGAAGCAAATGGTGGGTATTTGTCGTTTCTAATGCCTAAATAATATTCCATTTTATACATAAACCACATCTTCTTTACACATTCTTCTTTCAATAGACACCAAAGCACCTTCCACAGTTTAGCTATTGTGGACATTCTGCTATAAACATTGGGGTGCAGGAGTCCTGGCGTTTCCTTGCATCTGAATCTTAGGGGTAAATCTCCAAAGGTGTAATTGCTGGGTCGTCGGGCAAGTAAATTTTTAACACTTTGAGGAACATCCACTCAGTTTGCCAGAGTGGCTTCACCAGATCACATTCCCACCAACAGTGTAAGAGGGTTCCCTTTTCTCCGCATCCTCTCCAATATTTATGGTTTCCTGCCTTGTTAATTTCCCCCATGCTCACTGACGTGAGGTGGTATCTCATTGTGGTTTTCATTTGTATTTCCCTGATGGCAAGTGATGCAGAGCATGTTTTCATGTGCATGTTGGCAATGTCAGTGTCTTCCTCTGTGAGATTTCTATTCATGTCTTTTGCCCATTTCATGATTGGATTGTTTGTTTCCTTGGGTTTGAGTTTAAAACGTTCTTTATAGATCTTGGAAACTAGCCCTTTATCTGATACGACTTTTGCATATACCTTCTCCCATTCTTTAGGGTGTCTTTTAGTTATGTTGACTGTATCCTTTGCTGTGAAAAAGCTTCTTATCTTGATGAAGTCCCAATAGTTCATTTTTCCTTTTGTTTCTTTTGCCTTCGTGGATTTATCTTGCAAGAAGTTACTGTGGCCGTGTTCAAAAAGGGTGTTGCCTGTGCTCTCCTCTAGGATTTTGATGGACTCTTCTCTCACATTTAGATCTTTCATCCATTTTGAGTTTATCTTTGTGTATGGTGAAAGAGAGTGGTCTAGTTTCATTCTTCTGACTGTGAATGTCCATTTTCCCTGCACCATATATTGTAGAGACTGTCTTTCTTCCAATGGATAGTCTTTCCTACTTTATCGAATATCCGTTGACCATAAGTTGAGGGTTTACTTCTGGGTTCTCTATTCTGTTCCATTGATCTATGAGTCTGTTTTTGTGCCAGTACCACACTGTCTTGATGACCACAGCTTTGTAGTACAACCTGAAATCTGGCATTGTGATGCCCCCAGATATGATTTTCTTTTTTAAAATTCCCCTGGCTATTCGGGGTCTTTCCTGATTCCACACAAATCTTAAAATAGTTTGTTCTAACTCTCTGAAGAAAGTCCATGGTATTTTGATAGGGATTGCATTAAACGTGTACATTGCCCTGGGTAACATTGACTTTTTCAAAATATTAATTCTGCCAATCCATGAGCATGGAATATTTTTCCATCTCTTTGTGTCTTCCTCAATTTCTTTCAGAAGCGTTCTATAGTGTTTATGGTTGAGTTCCTTACCTCCTTGATTAGGTTTATTCCTAGGTATCTTATGCTTTTGGGTGCAATTGTAAATGAGATTGACTCCTCAATTTCTATTTCTTCTGTCTCATTGTTAGTGTATAGAAATGCCATTGATTTCTGGGCATTGATTTTGTATCCTGCCAGGGTACCTAGTTGCTGTATGAGTTCTAGCAATCTTGGGGGCGAGGGTTTTGGGTTTTCTAGGTAGAGTATCATGTCATCAGCGAAGAGGGAGAGTTTGACTTCATCTTTGCCAATTTGAATGCCTTTAATGTCTTTTTGTTGTCTGATTGCTGAGGCTAGAACTTCCAGTACTATGTTGAATAGCAGTGGTGAGAGTGGACATCCCTGTCTGGTTCCTGATCTTAAGGGAAAAGCTCCCAGTGATTCCATATTGAGAATGTTATTTGCTGTGGGTTTTTCAAAGATGGCCTTTATGATGTCGAAGAATGTTCCCTCTATTCTTATGCTCTGAAGTGTTTTGATCAGCAATGGATGCTGTATTTTGTCAAATGCTTTCTCTGCATCTAATGGGAGGATCATATGGTTCTTGGTTTTTCTCTTGCTGATACGATGAATCACATTGATTGACGAGTGTTGAACCAGTCTTGTGTCCCGGGGATAAATCCTACTTGGTCATGATGAATAATTTTCTTAATGTACTGTTGGATCCTATTGGCTAGTATCTTGTTGAGAATTTTTGCATCCATGTTCATCAGGGATATTGGTCTGTAATCCTCCTTTTGGGTGGGGTCTTTGTCTGGTTTTGGAATTAAGGTGATGCTGGCCTCATAGAATGAATTTGGAAGTACTCCATCTCTTTCTATCTTTACAAATAGCTTTAGTAGTATAGGTATAGATTCTTCTTTAAATGTTTGATAGAATTCCCATGGGAAGCCATCTGACCCTGGACTTTTGTGTCTTGGGAGGTTTTGATGACTGCTTCAATTTCCTCCCTCGTTATTGGCCTGTTCAGGTTTTCTATTTCTTCCTGTTCCAGTTTTGGTAGTTTCTGGCTTTCCAGGAATGCGTCCATTTCTTCTAGATTGCCTAATTTATTGGCGTATAGCTGTTCATAATATGTTTTTAAAATCGTTTGTATTTCCTTGGTGTTGGTAGTGATCTCTCCTTTCTCATTCATATTTTATTAATTTGAGTCTTCTCTCTATTGTTTTTAATAAGGCTGGATAATGCTTTAGGTATCTTATTAATTCTTTCAAAGAACCAATTCCCGGTTCTGTTGATCTGTTCCACATTTCTTCAGGTCTCGATTTCCTTGAGTTCTGCTCGAATTTTAATTAACTCTCTTCTTCTGTTGGGTGTAGGATCTAACTGCTGTGTTTCCTCTAGCTCCTTTGAGTAAGGTTAGCTTTTGTATTTGAGTTCTTTCCAGTTTTTGAATGGATGCTTGTATTGCGATGCATTTCCCGCTTAGGACTGCTTTTGCTGCATTCCAATGATTTTGAACGGTTGTCTCTTCATGCTCATTAGTTTCCATGAATCTTTTTAATTTTTCCTTAATTTCCTATGACCCTTTCATCTTTAGCAAGATGGTCCTTCACCTCCACGTGTTTGAGGTCCTTCCAAACTTCTTGTTATGATTTAGTTCTAATTTCAAGGCATTATGGTCTGAGAATATACAGGGGATGATCCCAATCTTTTGGTATTGGTTCAGACTCGATTTGTGACCCAGTATGTGGTCTATTCTGGAGAAAGTTCCATGTGCACTTGAAAATGAAAAGAATGTGTATTCAGTTGAGTTTGGATGTAAAGTTTTGTAGATTTCTGTGAAATCCATCGGGTCCAGTGTATCATTTAAAGCTCTCATTTCTATGGAGATGTTGTGCTTAGAAGACCTATTGAGTATAGAAAAGGCTAGACTGTGGTCACCAAGTATAAGTGTATTATTATCTAAGTATTTCTTTACTTTGGTTATTAATTGATTTAAATGTTTGGGAGCTCCCACATTCGGGGCATATATGTAGAGGATTGTTATGTCCTCTTGTTGGATAGATCCTTTAAGTATGATGTAGTATCCCTCTTCATCTCTCACTACAGTCTTCGGGGTAAATTTTAGTTTATCTGATATAAGGATGGCTACCCCTGCTTTCTTTTGAGGACCATTTGAATGGTAAATGGTTCTCCAACCTTTTATTTTCAGGCTGTAGGTGTCCTTCTGTCTAAAATGAGTCTCTTGTAGACAGCAAATAGATGGGTCCTGCTTTTTTTATCCAGTCTGAAACCCTATGCCTTTTGATGGGGTCATTAAGCCTGTTCACATTCAGAGTGACTAATCGACAGATATGAGTTTAGTGTCATCATGATATCTATTCAGTCCTTGTTTTGTGGATTGTTCCACTGAACTTCTTCTTAAAGGGGAATTTTAAGAGTCCCCCTTAAAATTTCTTGCAGAGCTGGTTTGGAGGTCACATATTCTTTCAGTTCCTGCCTGTCTTGGAAGCTCTTTATCTCTCCTTCCATTTTGAATGAGAGCCTTGCTGGATAATGTATTCTTGGTTGCATATTCTTCTCATTGAGGACCCTGAATATATCCTGCCAGCCCTTTCTGAACTGCCAGTTCTCTGTGGAGTGGTCTGCTGTTACCCTAATGCTCCTCCCCATAAAGGTCAGGGATTTCTTGTCTCTTGCTGCTTTAAGGATCTTCTCTTTATCTTTGGAATTTGCAAGCTTTACTATTAAATGTCGAGGTGTTGATGGGTTTTATTGATTTTAGGGGGGATCTCTCTATTTCCTGGATCTGAATGCCTGTTTCCCTTCCCAGATTAGGAATGTTTTAGGGATCCCTGGGTGGCGCAGCGGTTTAGTGCCTGTCTTTCGCCCAGGGCGCGATCCTGGAGACCGGGGATCGAATCCCACATCGGGCTCCCGGTGCATGGAGCCTGCTCCTCCCGCTGCCTGTGTCTCTCCCTCTCTCTCTCTCTCTCTCTGTGTGACTATCGTAAATAAATAAAAAATTAAAAAAAAGAGGAATGTTTTCAGCTAGGATTTGTTCAAATACATATCTGGCTCTCTGTCCCTTTCGGCGCCCTCAGGACCCCCAATTACACGTAGGTTTTACTTCCTCAGACTGTCGTTTATTTCCCTTAATCTGTCTTCCTCGTCTTTTAATTGTCTGTCTCTTTTTTCCTCAGTTTCCCTCTTTGCCATCAACTTGGCTTCTATGTCACTCACTCATTCTTCCACCTCGTTAACCCTCGTCATTAGGAATTCTAGTTTGGATTGCATCTCATTAAATTGATATTTAATTTCGGCCTGATTGGATCTAAATTCTGCAGTCATGAAGTCTCTTGAGTCCTTTATGCTTTTTTCTAGAGCCACCAGTAGCTGTATAATAGTGCTTCTGAATTGGCTTTCTGACATTGAATTGTAATCCGTATTTTGTAACTCTTAGGAGAGAGGACTATTTATTTCTTTTAAGGTGAGGTTTTCTTTCTAGTCATTTTGCTCAGTGCAGAGTGGCCAAAAACAAGTTGTATTGGGAAAAGGAGAAAAAGAGAGAGAAAGAAGGAAAGAAAAGAGAAAAAGAGAAAAGGAAGAAAAAAAAGAAAAAAGAGAAGAAAAAGAGAAAGAAAAAGTAAGAAAGGAATAAAGGGTGGGGGATGCAAACAAATCAAAAAGAAATCAAAGAAAAGAAAAGAAAAAAAGAAAAGAAAAGAAAAAACCACGGGGAGTATCTTCTGATTCTGTATACTTAAGTCCCTTGACTTCCCCTGGAACTTGTCCGTCTAGCTGGTCTTCTGGGGGAGGGGCCTGTTGTGCTGACTTTCAGGTGTTAGCTCTTGGGGGAGCTGCTCTGCCCTCTGCCTGGTGCAGGTCTCGCTTAACCTGTGAGGCCCCAGGAGGAACCATCCCAGTGACGCCGGCAGCTCTGGAGCCCTGGATTCAGCTCCCACAGTAACTATGGAGCTCTCCCTCTGCAGGGCCTGGAGGTGCCAAGGTGGGGACGCTGATGTGCTCAGCTCTGGGCAGAAGCGTCCTAGCTGTCGTGGGCCTTCCCAGGCTCTACCTGTCCCAGGGGGAGGCCAGATTCTGGGCTGTGTCCTGGCGGCCTGTGCTCCAGTGCCTGCGCTTTTGGATTCCCCCTCCCGGCCACACAGCTGCCTCCACGGCGCCGCTGCCCGAGCCTCTCTGAGCTGGTCCCAGAGCCCCACAGCCTTCTCCGCAGTGATTCTCTTCCTCTGCCGGAGCCCACTCCGAGCTGCTCCTGGCCTCGCAGCCCCCTCCATGTGGAGCCACCGCCCAAGCCCCTCAAAGCTGCTCCGGGTCCAGCTGTGGGCCCTGCAGTCTTTTAGGGAGCTCGGCCGTGGGATATGGTGCAGTCTCCTGGGCGCGCAGGTGTCTATTAGTGTTCCAGGGAGCCCGAGGGCATCCCCGCAATCTTGGCGTCCTGCTCCAACTCCCTGCGGGTGCCTTTCCACCCAGGAAGATTGGTGAAGCTCCTGCTTCTCTGGGTCAGAACTTTCTTATCCTGGAGGCACTCGCCCAGGCCTTAGCCCAGAACCTCGTGGGGCCCCTCCCCCTTGGATGCCTTTTGTTTCTTTTTTTTTAATTTTTATTTATTTATGATAGTCACTCAGAGAGAGAGAGAGAGAGGCAGAGACACAGGCAGAGGGAGAAGCAGGCTCCATGCCCCGGGAGCACGACGTGGGATTCGATCCCGGGTCTCCAGGATCTCGCCCTGGGCTGAAGGCAGGCGCTAAACCACTGCGCCACCCAGGGATCCCCTTTTGTTTCTTTATTTCTTTCCCCCCTCTTCCTACCTTGATAGAAGTGCGAACTCTTCTCACTGTAGCATTCCAGCTGGTCTCTCTTTAAATCTCAGGCCAAATTCATAGATTTTCAGGATGTTGAAAATTATCTAGGTAATTTGGTGGGGACAGGTGATTTGAGGACCCTACTCTTCCGCCATCTTGCCCCTCCCTTCACTTTCCTATTTCAACCAATGTCACAGACAGAAGATAAAGCAGTGTGGTTCTCTGGCCCCAGCTGGCTCCATTGGTTAAGCATCCGACTCCTGACATCAACCTTGGTCTTGATCTCGGGGTCATGAATTCGAGCCCTGTGCCGAACTGTGGATGAGGCATGGAGCCTACTTAAACAAACCAAACCCACAGGGGTGTGGTTCTGGCATAAGCTGAAGGAGCAGAATAGAGAGCCTGGAGGAAAATGCACTCCGATACCGTCAACTGATTTCTTAAACTTAATTCAATTTAAACCTAATTAATTAACAGTATAGTGTATTATACTTTCAGAGGTAGAATTCAGAGATTCACCAGTTGGAGATAACACCAGGGCTCATGACATCACATGCCCTCCTTTATGCCCGTCTACCAGTTACCCTGTCCCTCCACTCCCTTCCCCTACAGAGACCCTCAGTTTGTTTCCTGTGATTGAGTCTTTTTTCCTCCATCTCTGTTTTCATCTTATTTGTTTTTCCTTCCCTTCACAGATGCCCATCTGCTTTGCTTCTTTAATTTCACCTATGAATGCAACCATATGGTAATTTTCTTTCCTGACTGACTTATTTCACTTAACATGATCCCTCTAGTTCTATCCACGTCATTGCAAATGGCAATATTTTCTTCTCAATGATAGCTGAGTTTGTAAACACAGTATGATATAGTTTCATGTTTACCACATACTGATTCAACCCTTGGATGCAATGCCTGGTACTGGTCACAGGTGCCCTCCACTATCCCCATAGCCTGATTCCCCATTCCCCCCCACCTTCCTCTGGTATCTATTAGTTTATTCTCTGTGGTCAAGAGTGAGTTTCTTGGTTTGCTTCTCTCATCCCACCCCATCAATCCCCTTGCCAGTTTGTTTGGTTTCTTAAAATTCACTTGTGAATGCAATTGTATGGTATTTGATATCTGTCTTTCTCTGACTGAGTTCATTGAGCATAAGTCCTTTCCACTTCTCCCACATCATTGTAAATGGCTTCATTTCATCCCTTGTAATGACCAAGTGATTTCGCAGTGTGTATATTTACCACATCGTCTCTGCCCATTCATCTGTCGATGGACATCTGAGCTGTATCCACAGTTTGGCTATTGTTGATAACGCCACTACAAACACTAGGCTGCGTGTCCCTCTTTGAATCTAAGAGACTACTTTTATATCCTCGGGATAAATACCTAGCTGTGCAATTTTGGAATCATAGGGTACTTCTACTTTTAACTTCTTGAGGACCCTCCACACTGTTTTCCACAGTAGCTGCACCTGTTCACAGGACCACTAGCAGTGTAAGGGGGCTCCACCTTCTCCATAGCCTCACCGACACCTGTTGTTTCTTGTGTTGTTAATTTTAGCCATTCTGATGGCTGTCAGGTGACATCTTATTGTGGTTTTGGTTTGCATTTCCCTGATGATGGGTGACGCTGGGTGTCTGTCCATGTGTCTGGTGGCCATCTGGATGTCTTGACAGAGACAAAGTCCATTCATTTTTCTGCCCATCTGCTGTTGGATAATTTGTGTTTAGGATGCTGACATTTATATTTGCTTTATGTATTTTGGATACTAACTCTTTATTGGATGTGTTGTTTACAAATATCTCCTCTCATTTTATATGTTGCATTTTAGCGTTGCTTGTTTCCTTCACTTTGCAGAAGCTTTGCAATTTGATGAACTCCCAACAGGATTTTTGCTTTTGTTTCGCTTACCTCAGACGCATATCTGGAAAGCAGATCCAATGGCCAATGTCAAAGATGTTGCTGCCTATCTTTTCTTCTTTGTATGATTTCAGGTCCCACATTTAGGTCTTTCATCCATTTTGAATTTATTTTTTATATATATGGTGTAAGAAAGTGGTCCAGGGATCCCTGGGTGGTGCAGCGGTTTGGCGCCTGCCTTTGGCCCAGGGCGCGATCCTGGAGACCCGGGATCGAATCCCACATCGGGCTCCCGGTGCATGGAGCCTGCCTCTCCCTCTGCCTATGTTTTTGCCTCTCTCTCTCTCTCTATCATAAATAAATAAAAATTTAAATAAAATAAAAGATTTAAAAAAAAAAAAAAGAAAGTGGTCCAGTTTCATTCTTCTGTGTGTGGCTGCCTGGTTTTCCCAACACCATTTGTACATATCCTGGTATCAGGGTTAGGGTTTGTTAAAGAGACGGTCTTTGTGCTTTGGATATTCCTTCCTTCCTTGTTGTCGTTTAATGGACCATAGTGTTACAGGTTTGTATCTTGTTGCGGCTTTCCATTCTGTTCTATTGATATAAGCGTCTCCTGTTGGGAGATTCTTGATTGCTGATTCAATTTCTCTGCCTGTTATCTGTGTGTTCAAGTTTCTTATTTCTTCCTTTTTCATTTTTGCTTTGTTATATATTTCTAGGAATTGATCTATTTCTTCCAGGTTCGGAGTTGCTGGCATATGATTTTTCATAATGTTCTCTTATAAACATTTGTATTTCTAGTGTTGGTGGTTATTTCTCTTTTCTCATTTGTGATTTTATTTGGGTCCTTTCACATCTTTATATCTTTTTCTTTTTTAAAGATTTTATTTATGTATTCATGTGAGACGCAGAGAAGCAGAGGTATAAGCAGAG
This sequence comes from Canis lupus familiaris, assembly GCF_011100685.1. Classification (NCBI taxonomy): domain Eukaryota; kingdom Metazoa; phylum Chordata; class Mammalia; order Carnivora; family Canidae; genus Canis; species Canis lupus. Next base: position 122,510 of record NW_023330682.1, on the reverse strand, counting down.
TGAAAATGGGGCTCCATGTGGGGAGCCTGATGTGGGACTTGATGCCCCAGGAGTCCGGGTTCGTGACCTGAGCCAAAGCAGATGCTCAACCACTGAGGCACCCAGGTGCCTTGCTGATTCAATTCCTTTGCTAGTTATGGGTCTGTTCACATTTTCTATTTCTTCCTATTTCAGTTTTGCTCGTTTGCACATTTCTAGGGACTTGTCCATTTCTTCCTGGTCTCGCAGATGTTAGCGTATAACCTTTCATAGAATTCCCTTATAATTGTCTTATTTTTCTGGTGTTGATTGTGATCTCTCTTCTCTCATTTGTAATTTTATTTATTAGGTCTTTTCTCTTTTCTCATTGATAAGGCTGTTTAGGGCTTTGTCTATTTTATTAATTATTTTGAAGAACCAGCTCTTAGTTTCGTTATTCCATTCTACTGTTTTGTTGTTTCTGCATTGTTTATTTCTGCTCTCATCTTTATTTTTTCCCTTCTTCTGTAGGCTTCAGGCTATGTTTGCTATTCCTTTTCCAGCTCCTTTAGGTGTAGGGTTAGGTTGTGTATTGGAGACTTCTTGTTTCTTGAGGTAGGCCTGTATTGCTATGTACTTCCCTCTTACGACTGCCTTTGCTACATCCCAGATGTTTTGAGAAACATGTTTTCATTTTCATTTGTTTTAAATTTCCTATTTAATTTCTTGGTTACTCCATTCATTCTCTAGTAGGATGTTCATAATCTCCACATATTTTTGGTCTGTCCAATTTTTTTTTCTTACTGTTGACTTCAAGTTTCATAGTGTCTGGTCCTAAACTGTACAGGGTGTGATATCAACCTTCTTGTAATTGTAGTACCTGTTGAGGGCTGATTTGTTGGCCATGATATGATCTGTTCTGTAGAATGTCCCATGTGCAGTTGAAAGGAATGTGTAGGGATCCCTGGGTGGCGCAGCGGTTTAGCACCTGCCTTTGGCTCAGGGCGCCATCCTGGATACCTGGGATCGAATTCATGTTGGCTTCCCAGTGAATGGAGCCTGCTTTTCCCTCTGCCAATGTCTCTGCCTCTCTCTCTCTCTCTCTCTCTCTCTCTCTCTGTGACTATCGTAAATAATAAAAAATGAAGGAAGGTGTTCTGCTTTAGGATGAAATGTTGAGACTATATCTGTTGAGTCCCTGTGGTCCAGTGTGTCAAGGCTATTGTTCCCCTGTTGATTTCCTGTATACACGATTGGTCCATTGCCATAAGTGGGTGTTAAAATCCCCTGTCATTGTAATATTATCAGTGAGTTCCTGTACGTTTGTTGTTAATTGGTTTCTATATTTAGGTACTCCCATGTTGGCAACATAAATATTTAGTTGTTTGATCTTGATATAGAGTCATTTTAATTATGAAATAATGCCCTTCTTCATCTCTTCTTACAGTATTTGTTCTTTCTTTTTTGAAATTTAAATATTTTATTTATTTATTCATGAGAGATACACAAAGAAGCAGAGGCAGAAACATAGGCAGAGGGAAAGGCAGGCTCCACAAATGGAGGCCGATGTGGGACTTGATCCTGGGATCCCAGGATCACCCCCTGAGCCGAAGGCAGATGCTCAACCACTGAGCCACCAAGTGTCCCCTAGGGTTTGGTTTCAAATCTCGTTTGTCTGATATAAGTATGGGTCCTCCAGCTTTCTTTTGATATCCATTAGCATGATAGATGATTTTCCATCCCCTTTCAATCTCCTGGTGTCTATGAGTCTAATGTGAGCATCTTGTAGGCAGCATACAGATGGATCTTGTTTTTTTAATAACGATTAAAATGAGAGAGTGAGGGAGAGAGAGAGAGAGAGAGAGAGAGAGAGAAAGAGAGAGGCAGAAAATTAGGCAGTGAGAGAAGTAGGCTCCCCACCAGGAGCAGAATATGGGACTTGATCCCAGACTCCAGGATCACACCCTGAGTCAAAGGCAGAGGCTCAACCCCTGAGCCACCCAGGCATACCGGATCCTGTTTTTTAAGCCACTCTGTTATCCTATACCTTTGATTGGAGCATTTAGTCTATCAGCATTCAGAGTGATTATTCAAAGATATGAACTTTGTGCCTTTGTGTTTCCAGAAGAGATGGTGTTTCCAGTGACTTTCTCCGGTCCTTTCTAGTCTATGTTGCTTTTGGTCTCTTTTTTTCCCCCACTAGAAGAGTCCCTCTTAAAATTCCTTACTGGACTGATTAAGTGGTCATGAACTCCTTTATATGTTGCCTGTCTAGGAAAATCTTTATCTCTCCTTCTCTCCTGAATGACACCCATGCTGAAAGAAGAATTCATACAAATTGGACTCCAATAAAAAGAAATTTAAAAACCTAAAATAAATTCTTTCTAATATGATTGAGGAAAATGGCATGTAGGAGGAAAACCAGAAGCACAAAGAGAGAAGGAGATATTTCACCCTCTGTAGCCTTCACAGGGAACTGGTGTCCTTTCCTAGCAGGCCCCCCCCCATCCGTAGGATGCTTCCTTCCCCTCTGTGCCCTTGTTGGAACCCAGCAGGCACATCTCCGTGCCTTCAGCACGTCTGCAGTCGTGGTTTATAGCGTCTTCCATGTATCCTATTGGGGATCACAGCGTGGTGTATGTAACCATCCGGCTGCTGTTTGACAACATTGGGGGATTCTGACTTTTGTTGGTTTTGGGGTGTGTGTGTCTATCACATGCAGCTATCACATGCAGCTATCGTATCCTCTGGCTGGGTAACCCAAAACCCGGAAATGGTTGGCACAACATCATTTCTGGTGCTGGCGCTGGGTGGCTAGCTGGGCTCTCCTGTCCACCCCGGGGCTCGCTCATGCAGTGTCTTTCCGCTGGAGAGTCAGCTGAGCTGGAAGGTCCGGCTCGGCCACATTCCCATGTCTGGCAGTGGGTCCTGCCGAGCGCCGGCTGCTTCTCTTCTCCCCAATGCCTCTCCAGCAGGGAGCCAGACATTCGGGCCACCCTTGGGGGGAGCTCCTGAGGAACCGGCTGCCCATGGCGGGGAGCCATGAGGCTGCCTGTATGTGGGAGTCAGAGTGGGGATGGGGCTGGGGTTCCTTGTTCCCCTGTGCTGACTGGCCTTCAGGCCGAGCCCCATGCTCACCCACCCCCTACTCACTCGGGCAAGGAGGGTGCGCTCCACACGTTGGTGTGAGAGATCCAGCACCAAAAGGTGTTCACGCTGAGTCCACCTGGTGAGGGTGGTCCAGGTGGATGAGCTGCAAGTGTGGGACCCAGGAAATTTAACAAAAATCCCCTACCCCTGGACAAGCAGAGCAGGAGTGATTCCATTTTGTGCTACATCCGCCACCTCCCCTATGACCCCCAAATGACCTGCTTATGGCTTAAGGTGCTGCCCCACCCTAGTCATTCCGCTGGGCACACCCTAATCGGAAATCTGCTCATAACAATGTAACCGTGCTTTGTGCCCGCCAAAACCCCGCAGCGATTCTGACCAAAGTAATAGACCAGCTCAAGTGGATACTATAGGGTAAGGTGTAATTCAATCGGCCACCTACATGTGGACCGACATGACTGTGCAAATTTCTGCATATCCCATGGTCCACTGGCCCCTATAAAGCTGCCTCGCCTCTTAGTCTCAGGGTCCAAGTCCCTGCTGCAATGTGTCTGGTGCACTTGGACCAACTTTTGGTTGGTCCCAGTGGGGGCTCCAGCTTGTAAAGAAACCCTCGGGAGTTTGCATTGGTGTCGGCTCCTTGGTGGTTTCTTGGATTCGCAATCTTGGGCACAACACAAGGGCCTGCTGTCCTGAAATCACTTCCATGGCCACGCTGACCACCCCGCAGGCCCTCTGTGCCCCAGGCACCCAGGCACGGGGATGCGGGGAGGGAGAAAGTGCCCCGGAATCCGGCCAGCCCCGGCCCCCTGGACAGAGGGAGCAGTGACCTCTCAGGTCACTTTGCACAGACCCTGGTGACCTGAGGCTCCCTGGCTGTCACACTCTCCCGCCCATTCTGGCCCACGGGGCACAGGCTGAGTCCCAGTAAAGTCTGTGAGGCCTGACCCTGGCGTCTGGCCGCCCCTGGATGGCACATGGGGACGTCAGCTGTGTGTGCCTAGCGGCACCCCTGCATGAGCTGGTTGGGGCCTCAGTGGTGCCCCCTCCTCCTCACTGTGGGTCTCTCCACGCCCCATGCACAGAGTTCTGGGAGACACAGAAACGGGCTGGTTGTGCATTTTTGCACCACAACACTTTATTGACTTTCTACAGCAAACAGGCTCAGAGCAGAGGGTGCGCGCCTTCCCCTGGGGAAGGAGACCCTTCTGTCTTAGGGGAGAGCAAGAATCACACGGAGTGGGGGGGGCGAGTGCTGGAGTCCCCCACCTGGGAGCATGTGTGGACTCTGGTTGGAGGTGTGTGTCCTGAGGTTTCAGCCTGAGTGACGGTTCTGAGGACAGCAGAGCTGACCTGGAACTGCAGCTCATGGGCTCCTGTGCTGCATCCCTGCAGGGCAGCTGGACCCCGGCCTCGGGACCCCTGGGGCCCCAGCACCTGTAGGAGCCTGCCTCCTGGTGTGGGTGTGGGTGGGGCCCACCGACCTACCCCTCCTCTCCCCACCCTGGGGTGTACCGGGATCCCCCGGTCTGCCCTAGGTCAGCGACCTGGATCTGTGGGTGCACGCCCAGTGCCCAGGAGGCCACATCCAACTGTGAGAAGGCTCGCTCATACCGGGGCCAGAATCCAGGGCTGGCCAGGGCCATGGGGGGCTGGATCCCATTAGTCTTTGTGTTGGGCCTGGTGGGGGCTCAAATCAACCCAACCCCCCAGAGCCTGGCGCCCAGTCAGCCCAGGTTCCTCTAGGTTAGGGGCTGGTGTCCTGTGCAGGGTGTGCCACGCTCCAGGAGGGACAGTGGGCGTGGCAGGGCACAGTGGGTCCTCTGCACCACTCACCTGCACACACCCTGTTGGGGGCTCCCTGTCTTCCCTCCTCCCTGCCACCCCTGGGTACTCTATGGGACACCTGGGGTTCTGATGGGAGCAGGGTATCCATAGAACCCTGGGGAGGCTGAGCATGTCCCACAGGGGGCAGCTGCATCGGGTCCTTGCTCAGGGACGATGGTGTGGGGGTGGATGGTGTGGGGGCATGGGTATGATGGTGGTAGAGTGTGGGGGATGGTGTAGGGGGGATTGTGTTGGGGTATAGTGTGGGTGGGGATTGTGTGAGGCTGTGTGTGTGTGAGGGGGATGGTGTAGGGGTTACGCCATGGGGGATGATGATGTTAGGGGATGGTGTGGGTCTGGGAAATGGGATGGGGTGGGGGGGCTGGCAGACACACGGCAAACCCTTTATCTAAGATCCACAGGGGAAATCTACAGAAAAAGGTGACCCCGGTCTGGGGTTTGCTGTGACACTTGCCCCTGGGGCCCCGTGTGGTCAGTGCAGGGCCCTGGCTGGACCGGGGACAATATCTCGGGTCATCATACTATGTATGTTTACAAATTGCAAATTGTCTCAAATTAAATGCATAGAATTTAGAAATATATAAAGCACCGAGAGGGGGTGTCACCCTGACCCGTCCGACCCTCATCAGATCGATGTGTGTCCTCCTCCAGTCACAGCCATGCACCCTGCCCCCTTGTCCCCTTACTGACCCCCACGGCCCGCACCCCCAACCCCTGCTTTTCAGGGGGCCGTCCCTCACCCCTTTGGTTTTCAGCTCACATGGCATCCCCTGGAGGCCCCATCCTAGTGGCCTCCTCATCCCCGAGACTCCGGGGGAGGGGTCACGGGGGTCATCCCCAGCACCTTACCATGCAGCCGTGTGTTGTTGGCTTCTGTTCTTCCCCCGGCCTCAGAAGCCCCGTGTTCCCTACCCAGAAACCCCTGGTCTTCCCCCGGAGCCCGATCCCCCCTGGCCCCTCAGCCTCACCCTACCCTGTAGTAGTATCAAAACATGATGTGACTGCTGAACGTCCTGTTGACGTCCAAGTCTACCTCCGTGATGTCCTAGGAGGAGACCAGGGCCTCCTCTTTCATTTACTGTGGGAAAACCAAGGAGGAGATGCAGGCATCAGGGACACAGACCCCGACATGTCACAAGCTGCCGTGCTGAGCAGGGAGCCCTGGGGCAACCATGCGAGTGTGTCCTGCAGAACCTCCTTCCTTCCTCTGGGAGGCTGGGGATGGCAGGAGTGCCCACCGTGCCCATGGGACCTGTGTGAGGGCCTGTGCACAGCTGTTGTGGGCGGGGAGGTGACTGAGGGTCAGCCTGGGTGGGATGGCATAGGGGTTCAGCCCAGGTGGGAGGGGACATGGGGGTGTTGTGCCCAAGATTGCGAATCCGAGAAACCACTACAGAGCTGACACTGATGCAAACACACAAGGGTTGATTTCCAAACTCGAGCTTGCGTCCAAGTACACCCGACACAGCGGAGCAGGGACTTGGACCCCGAGGTGGTGTTTTGCTTTTAAGGGCTTGTCTCGGGGACCTCCAGAATGGCTGGAGTAATTCCTCAAGTTCTGTTTACATTTTGATATGGGGCCTTCAAGGGCATTGACCTCTGTTCTCATTCTAATAGACGCCTCCAGCCCTTGGCGTGGGCTCAGTTCTTATTCTAATGTGGGGCTTTCTAGGACATTAAGCTGTAAACTTTTGTTTTTTTCCTGTAACTGTAGGCATGTAAATTTCAGCTCTTCTTCACAGGGGCCTGGGATGGCTTGACATGTTCGAACGCTGAACTTAAAGTGGAAAGGCCTTCATTTTCTCGGCCTACTTGAGTCCCGTCCCATCCTATCTTGCTCCTTCCCCCTTCCCCAGAGCTCCTGAGAGAGCAATTGCAAATGACCACAGCGTGGCAGCCTGTGTTGGGGGACAGGACCAGGGATTTGGGATCAGGAAGAGCTGGGGTGCGGTCATCCCGGCTGTGCAGCGGGATTCGATGCTGCAGACTCTTATTCCCTAAGGCTATCTTGACAACTGACTTTGTACATACAAAAGCTGTCCTTTATCTTTAAAGTTGAAGAGCCAGTCAAAGCCTTTTTTCTCTGCCTATCTGATTGCTCAGATTCCAATCTGAGATGTATTTCCTGTTAATAAGGATAATTTACTATCCGTAGTACTATGCTTAAAATATTCTGACACAAGTAATTCAGAGGGATGAGGGTTTCTCATCTCTTTCTTCACAGCTCAGTCACTCATCAGGAAATGCATCTTTATGGATTTGGAAAGAACTGAGAGACATTATTACCAATGGTCTTATTATTATGTGAAGGATTCTTCCCTGAGATTCTTCCCCTGTTTCAACTGACACTGAAACACTGTGAACTCTTTGGAAGACAAATGTCAAGGAAATAAATGTTATGCATTACTAATTTTAAATGCCCTTGCAATATGGTGTCTATTATACTAGAAGTATTTTTATCTGATTTTTGCTATTTGTTATCCGTTCCTGCTTTTCAGGTTGAGGAGGAATTATACGTGTTCATAAGTGTTTTTCTTTCCTTCTGATATAAACTTCTTACTTTGTTCCCATCGAAGGAAGTCTTTAAGAATAAGGCAAAAGTTAATTAAACTATTCTTAAAATGTCTTTACACTTGGAGCCTGATTCATTTAAGTCAATTTTCAAAATAAATCTTATTTATTAGGAAAACAAGAAAGATTTATAGGGAAATTGAGAAGATAGTACAGAGCATTCGCATGCACTTGCACTCAATTTCTCCAATTATTGATATCTTATATTAGTATGGTACAAATATTAGCTAATGAATCAATATTAAAATAGTCGCATTAACCAAAGACCATACTTTATTCAGATTTCCTTAGTTTTTGCTAAGTTACCATCCCTCATATCACATTCCATTTGTCCTCCTGTTTTCTTACGCTCCTCTGGATTGTGACATTCTTTCAGCCTTTCCTAGTTGTTGTTGCCCTGGAACACTTTGAGAAGTAGAGTATTTTGTAAAATTTCCTTCAGTTGGGACATGTCTGTTGTTTATCTCATGATTGAAGTGTTTTTGCGGATTATATACAGAGATATACTGCCATTTTCATTATATCATATAAAGGATAGATACTATCAACATGATTTATCAGACTTGGTATCGATCTGATCATCTTGCTGAGGTAGTGTTTGTCATCTTTTCCCGTAGTTAAGTGATGATGATGATTCTTCTTCTTCTTCTTCTTCTTCTTCTTCTTCTTATTATTATTATTATTATTATTATTATATTATCATTGTTATTTTAAGTTTTTCATAATATATTCTGTAGAAGGAAGTTACTATGTGTATTCCACACCTAAGAGTGGGAAGCTATGCTCATCAACTTGAAGGTGGAATGTCTGCACAAATTGTTTGAAATTCTTCTACATGGGAGATTTCTCTTCTTGTGGGTTTTTTTTTCTTTTTCAAAGATGTTATTTATTTATTTGAGAGAGAGAGGAGAGAAAAACCATGAGTGACAGGGGCAGAGGGAGAGGGAGAAGCAGGTTCCCTGCTGAACCGCGAGCCTTCCTTGGGACCTGGATCATGATCTGACTTAAGGCAGAAGCTTAACTGACTGAGCCACCCAGGTGCCACTATTTCTTTCTTTCCCTCTTTCTTTCTTTTTTTAAAATAATATATTTACTTTTTATTGGTGTTCAATTTGACAACATATAGAATAACACTCAGTGCTCATCCCGTCAAGTGCCCCCCCTCAGTGCCCATCACCCATTCACACGGACCCCTGCCCTCCTCCCCTTCCATCACCCCTAGTTCGTTTCCCAGAGTAGGAGTCTTTATGTTCTGTCTCCCTTTCTGATATTTCCCACACATTTCTTCTCCCTTCCCCTATATTCCCTTTCACTATTATTTATATTCCCCAAGTGAATGAGAACATACAATGTTTGTCCTTCTCCGATTGACTTACTTCACTCAGCATAATACCTTCCAGTTACATCCACCTTGAAGCAAATGGTGGGTATCTGTCGTTTCTATTCGATGAGTAAGGCCCACCTTTTCTCTCCCTTGATCTTCTGAGTCTCCTATGATATGAATGTTATTGTTTTAATAAGTGGCTGAGTTCCCTAAATCTGCCTCTGTGGTCCATAACTTTCCTTGTTTTTAAGGCTTCCACTTGGGACTGCATCTCATTTATAGCATTTTTAACGTTTGCCTGACTAAATTTTAGTTCTTCTATTTCTACTGTAAGGGATTCTCTAGTTTTCTTCTGTGCTCTTTTTCCAGCCCAGATGCTATCTTTATAATCATTGTTTTAAACTGTAGTTAGACATCATATATTTGTATTGATGGACTTCCTGGCTGTGAGTACTACCTCATGTTATTTTATGGAGGTGAATTTCTCGATCTCATTACTTTTTCCAGAAAAGAAAGAAGGAAGAAAAAGAAAAACCAAGAAAAACAATAACAACTGCCCTCCCCCCAAAAAACCACTAGATTATTTTGGCCTCCTTGTTAAAAGATTCTAAATCCCAAAATAACAAACAAAATTAAAGTTCCATGAGAGTAAAAATAAGAAATATATAAGGTACATACATAAAAAATAAAATAAGGCAATTAATAAAATAGAATCAAAGAAAATAAATGATAATAAAGCACAAAGTACAAAGGAAGCTAGACCCTACTTTCCAGGCGGCGCTGAGGATCTGCATCCTCTGTGGTCCGACAACTTGGTGGCAGCGAGTGGTCTGTGCGGGGTCTGGGGATGGCCCATGGCGCTGATTGTCAGGTGCACATCTGCCTGGGAGATGCACCTGCGGGGTCAGGGGCGGGGTGGTCTTCAGCGCCTCTGGCCTCCAGCGGGTGGCGCTGTGCTGCTCCCTGAGACTCGGCGCTGTTTGGTGTGATGCAGGTGGGGACGCTGGGTCCTCTGGTTCTGGGGCTAAGCATCCCACCCCCCAGTCTGCAGGCCCTCCACAGAAGAGCCCCCAAGCGCATCTCTCAGAACCCTGCTTTCACTTTGCCCACGTCCGAACTGCTTTTGGTTTTGTTTTCTTATCTCAGACTGTTGTGCCCAAGATTGCGAATCCGAGAAAGCACGGAGAAGCCCACAACGATGCAAACACATGAGGGTTTATTTACAAGCTCGAGCTTCTGTCCAAGTATGCCTGACACAGAGGAGCAGGGACTTGGACCCCGAGGTGGGTTTTTGCTTAGTTTTAAGGGCTGGTCTCGGGAACCTCCAGAAGGGCTAGAGCAATTCCTCAAGTTCTCTTTACATTTTGATATGGGGCCTTCAAGGGCATTGAGCTCTGTTCTCATTCTAATAGGGGCTTCCTGCCCTTGGCCTGGGCTCAGTTTTGATTCTATTGTGGGGCTTTCTAGGACATTAAGCTGTAAACAGCAAAGGTTCCACACCTGGAAGGGGGACGTCACACTGTCCCTATATGCTGAAGATGCGGTACTGGAAACATGAAACCTTGGAGCCTCCACCAAAACCTGTTAGAACTAAGGAGTGAGTTCAGTAAAGTCACGGGACACAAACTGACCCTACAGAGCAGAGTAGCCTTGCTGTGTCCCGACAATGAGCACTCAGGAAGGAAATGAAGGACGTGACTTCATTCTTCTCAGGAGCATCAAGGAGAATAAATAATGAGACTGAACCAAAGGAGCACAAGACTTGTGCACTGAGCCATACCAGTCTCTGGGAGGCCTTCCTGGGCTCGTGGGGTGGGAGCCTCATCTTGTGAAAATGTCCGCATTTCCTGAAGCCACCCTCAGTTTCAATGTCATTCCTATCAAAATCATGGTGGCAGATGTTAGAAATAGGAAAAGAAAAACCCATAACATCCATCCGCCCCCACAAATGACCCCGGACAGCAAATCAGTACTGGAGGAGCAGGAGAGAGCGGGACGCAGCACTTCCCTATTTCAAACAATGTCACAGAGACACAGGATAAAGCATTGTGGTTCTTGGGCCCCCAACTGGCTCCGTTGGTTAAGCATCTAACTCCTGACCTCACCTCCGGTCCTGATCTCAGGAGTCGTGAGTTCTAGCTCTGGGCTGGGCCATGGACGAGGCGTGGAGCCTACTTAGGCAAACCAGTCCCACGGGGGGTGGTCCCGGCATAAGCTGAAGGAGCAAAACAGAGAGTCCAGAAGGAAATGTGCTCTGATACAACTGATTTTTTAAACTTAGTTTAATTTAAACCAAATTAATTATGGATAGTGTATTATACTTTCAGAGGAAGAATTCAGGGATTCACCAGTTGGAGATAACAGCAGTGCTCATGACATCACGTGCCCTCCTTCATGCCGGTCCCCTGTTAATCCCCCCGCCTCCAACGACCATCAGTTTGTTTCCTATCATTAAGAGTCTGTATTTCCTGCATCGGTTTTCATCTTATTTGTTGTTCCTTCCCTTCACAGTTGTTATCTGCTTTGCTTCTTTAATTCCACCTATGAATGACACCACACGGTCATTCTCTTTCCTGACTGACTTATTTCATTTAACATGATCCCTCTAGTTCTATCCACATCATTGCAAATGGCAAGATTTCATTCTCTTTGATAGCTGAGTGCCATTCCTCTGTCTGTGACCATCATCTCTCTCCCATCCTTTTTATCCATCATCTGCCACAGGGCACCGAGGCTCCTGCCACAGTGTGGCTACTGTGGACCCGGCTGCTGTGGACATTGGGGTGCAGGTGTCCTGGTCCCACTGCATCTGTACCTTTGAAGTGAGTTCAGGCTGTTCACCTGCTGGTCGCAGGGCGGCTCTATTTGTAACTTCCTGAGGAGCCTCCACACTGTTTCCAGGGTGTCTGCACCAGCACGCAGTCTCGCCCACAGTGGAAGAGGGTTGAGTGAGTTTTGCGGGGCATGGTAAAAGTCTGGTCCACATTTCATTTCGCGTCCTGTGGGCTCCAATTCCTTGTCCTTAAGTATTTCTGAGGAAGCCGGGTGTAGGGCTCCGTTTCAGTGAGACGTTTCCGAAGCTAACAGACAACAGCTGGAGCCTGGAAGAAGGCAGTTGCGTCCCCTGTAGCGCCCGCTGCCTCCTGCACAGCCTGCTGCAGCGCCTGAGCGTCCCGCAGTGGGCGCCTGAGCCCAGGCCCAACCCAGCGGGCATGAATGTGCAGTAGGCCTCCTCTGCCTGCACTATCGGGAGCCAGCCTGTGCTGGGGAGGCCTGAGGAGGACGTGGGGACGTGTGCACCCTGATGAGCCACAGCTTCAGGAAATTGTGGGCTCGCATCCACGCTGAAAGGAGCCCCTGGGTCTCCTCAGGACCCATGGGGAGGCTTCAGGAAGATGTGGGCCTGTATCCACGCTGACAGGAGCCCCTGGGCCACCTCAGGACATAAGTTGAGGCTTCTGAAAGATGGGGGCCGCATTCACGGTGACAGGAGCCCCGGCCTCCTCAGAAACCTCGGTGACACTTCGGGAGGACGTTGTGTCACTTCGACACAACAGGATGCTGACTCCTTAGTACCCCCGGTGTTGACTTGAGGAAATATGAGATGCGTCCATGCAGACAGAAGACCCAAGCCTTGTCAGGCCTGTGGTGAGGCCTAAGAAAAATGGTGCCGCATCCACACTGACAAGAGTCTCCAGCCTCCTCAGGAACCACTGTGAAGGTTTGGGAAGATTTGGGGTCACACCTATGCTGACAGGAGCACCCAGCATCCTCAGGTCTTATGGTGAGGCTTGAAGAAAATGTGGGGCCACCTCAACACTTACAGGACCCCCGTCCTCCTCAGGCCCTGCACTTTGGCTTTGGGAAATATAGGGCTGCGTCTATGCTAATAGAAGCCCACAGCTCCTCAGGACGCACGGTGAGTTTTCCGGGGGATGTGGGACCATGTCCAGGCTGAAAGGAGCCCCCAGCCACCTGAAGACCTGCTGTGAGGCTTCCAGATGATGTGAGGCATAGTCCACAGTGAGAGGAGACCCAGCGTCCTCAGGACCCGCTGACTATGACTCAGGAAGACGTGGGGCCACGTCCGCACTCACAGGAGCCCTGCTTCCTCAGGACCCCCTGGAGGACTCTGGAGGTGCCTTTGGGGGCCACGTCCACATCAGAAGGGACTCCTCAGAACCACAGGGTAAGTGAATGGGTAGAATGAATGGTAGGGCCAGGGGAGGGGACGCAGTTGGTGGTTAGCCTTAGGTTATATGTTAGGTGTTTGTGATTAAGCTTATGGTTACGTATTACAGGTTAGGGTGAGGGATAAGGGTAAGGGTCAGTGGTTAGGAGTTAGGATGGGGCTTAAGAATTAGGGAACAGGGTTAGGGTTAGCAACAGGATTTAGAGTTAGGTTTAGGGTTTGGGCTTTAGGGATTAGGACAGGAGGTTTAGAGGTGGGGTTAGGGTTATGCTTACAGTTAGGGTTGGGCTTAGGTTTGCAGTTAGGGTTAGGGGTTAGGGTGTGAGTTAGGGTTAGGGGTAAGTGTTAGGGGTTAGGGTAAAAGTTAGGGCTAGGTTTAGGGATAGGGCAAGGGTTAGGTTATGATAGGGGTTAGGACAAGGGTTAGAGTTAGGGATTAGGGTCAGGTCAGGGTCAGGTTACGGTTTTGGAAAAGGGTAAGAGACAGGTTTAGGGAGTGGTTTAGGAGTTAGTTTTAGGGTACAGGTTAGAGTGCTGTTTGGGGTATGAGATAGGATTAGTATTAAAGGGTTAGGGTTAGGGTACAGGTTAAGGTTAGGAATCGGATTTAAGTACATTAAGTTAAGGTTAGGGTTAGAGGTTAGGGTTAGATTTAAGATAGAGGTCAGGGATAAGGGTTTAGAATAGGTTTAGGAGTTAGGGTGAGGGTTGGCAGGAAGGTTCAGTGAATATGTTTTGGTCTTGGGGTTTGTGTTTGGTTGTCGATTAGTGATGGGTCTTGTTTAAGGTTTAGATTAACATTAGGATTAAGTGTAGGGTTAGGGTTATGTCTGTGTATGGTTAGAGTTTGGGTCTTGGCATGTGCCTGCGCTGGGACTCCTACTATCTTGGGCAGTTAGTTTTATGTACTCTATTTAGGTTTGGGTTCAAAGATAGCCTGACTCCACCAAGTCAGTGACCTCCCCAGAGCTTCAAAATCCAGGCTTCTGCTGAGGTGAGAATAGACATGGCAGGCTTCTCCCGTGCTGAGATAAGGAGGGGATTTGTGGCTCTAAAGACTCTTTCTTTGGATTTTTTTTAATTTTTATTTGTTTATGATAGTCACACAGTGAGAGAGAGAGAAGGCAGAGACACAGGCAGAGGGAGAAGTAAGCTCCATGCACCGGGAGCCCGACGTGGGATTCGATCCCGGATCTCCAGGATCGCGCCCTGGGCCAAAGGCAGGCGCCAAACTGCTGCGCCACCCAGGGATCCCTTTCTTTGGATTTTTAGGTGCCTTTCAGATTTTATCTCTAGTGCGCACATGTTTTTTTAATTTTTTTATTTATTTATGATAGTCACAGAGAGAGAAAGAGAGAGAGGCAGAGACACAGGCAGAGGGAGAAGCAGGCTCCATGCACCAGGAGCCCGATGTGGGATTCGATCCCGGGTCTCCAGGATCGCGCCCTGGGCCAAAGGCAGGCGCCAAACCGCTGCGCCACCCAGGGATCCCTTTATCTCTAGTGCGCACATGTTTTATCAATACTACCAATTATTATTTTAAAGTTTTACTTCAATTCCTGTTTGTAAACACAGTATGATATATTTTCAGGTTTGCCACTTAGTGATTCAACCCTTGGATACAACACCTGGTACTGGTCACAGGTGCCCTCCACTGTCCCTATCCCCTGATTCCCCATCCCCCCACCTTCCTCTGATATTTATTAGTTTATTCTCTGTGGTTAAGAGTGGGTATCTTGGTTTGCTTCTCTCAGCTCCCTGCACCCCTTTGCCAGTTTGTTTGGTTTCTTAAAATTCACATGTGAGTGCAATTGTATGGTATTTGGTATCTATCTTTCTCTGACTGAGTTCATTTAGCATAAATCCTTTCCACTTCTTCCACGTCATTGTAAATGGCTTCATTTCATCCCTTCTGATGACCGAGTGATGTCACAGTGTGTATATTTACCACATTATCTCTGCCCATTCATCTGCCGATGGACATAGGCCTGTATCCACAGTTTGGCTGTTGTTGATATCGCTGCTACAAACACTGGGCTGCGTGCCCCTCCTCAAATCTTCTAAAGTACTTTTGTATCCTAGGGGTAAATACCCAACTCTGCTATTTTGGAATCGTATGTTAGCTCTATTTTTAACTTCTTTTTTTTAATTTTTTATGAATGTCACAGAGAGAGAGGCAGAGACACAGGTAGAGGGAGAAGCAGGCTCCATGCACCGGGAGCCCGATGTGGGATTCGATCCCAGGTCTCCAGGATCACGCCCTGGGCCAAAGACAGGCACCAAACCACTGCACCACCCAGGGATCCCCTTTTTTTTTAACTTCTCGAGGACCATCCACACTGTTTTCCACAGTGGCTACATCTTTTTTGCATGCCCACCAGGAGTGTAAGTGGGCTACCCCTTCTCCATAGCCTCACCAACACCTGTTTTTTCTTCAGTTGTTAATTTTAGCCATTATGACAGCTCCCAGGTGACATATCCCTGTGGTTTTGATTTGCATTTCCGTGATGATGGGTGATGCTTATTGTCTTTCCGTGTGTCTGGTGGCCTTCTGGCTGTCTTGTCAGAGACAAAGTCCATTCATTTTTCTGCCCATTTCCAGTTGCATGATTTGTTTTTAGGATCTTGAGATTTATATTTCCTTTATGTGTTTTGCATACTAACTCTTCATTGGATGTGTTGTTTACCAATGTCTCGTTTCATTTTATATGTTGCCTTTTAGCTTTGGTTGTTTCCTTCACTTTGTGGAAGCTTTTCAATTTGATGTAGTCCCAATAGTATTTTTGCTTTTGTTCCCTCACCTCAGAGGAATATATAGAAAGAAAATCCGGTGGCCAATGTCAAAGACGCTGCTGCCTATCTTTTCTTCTTTGATTGGTTTCAGGTCTCACATTTAGGTCTTTCATCCATTTTGAATTTATTTTTTATATATATGGTGTAAGAAAGTGGTCCAGTTTCATTCTTCTGCATGTGGCTGCCTGGTTTTCCCAACACTATTTATTCTTATCCTGGGGTCAAGGTTAGGGTTTGCTGAAGAGACTGTCTTTGTGCCATTGGATATTCCTTCCTGCCTTGTTGTCGATTAATGGATCAGAGAGTTACAGGTTTGTATCTTGTTTCGGCTTTCCATTCTATTCTATTGATCTAAGTGTCTCCTGTTGGGAGATTCTTGATTGCTGATTCAATTTCTCTGCCTGTTATCTGTGTGTTCAAGTTTCTTATTTCTTCCTTTTTCATTTTTGCTATGTTATATATTTCCAGGAATTGATCTATTACTTCCAGGTTCTAGGTTGCTGGCATATATTTTTTCTTAATGTTCTCTTATAATCGTTTGTATTTCTCTAGTGTTGGAAGTTATTTCTCTTTTCTCATCTGTGATTTTATTTGGGTCCTTTCTCATCTTTTCATCTTTTTTCTTGTTTAAAGATATTATTTATGTATTCATGAGAGACACAGAGAGGCAGAGGTATAGGCAGAGGGAAAATGAGGCTCCATGTGGGGAGACTGATATGGGACTTGATCCCCCAGGACCCCAGGATCATGACCTGAGCCAAAGCAGATGCTCAACCATTGAGGCTCCCAGATGCCTTGCTGATTCAATTCCTTTGCTAGTTATGGGTCTGTTCACATTATCTATTTCTTCCTATTTCAGTTCAGCTTGTTTGCACATTTCTAGGGATGTGTCCATTTCCTCCAGGTCTCCCAGTATGTTAGCGTATAATCTTTCATAGTATTCCCTTATAATATAGGCTCCTATAAAGCTGCTATGCCTCTTAGTCTCGGTGTCCAAGTCCCTACTCCTCTGTTTCGGGTGCACTTGGACCCAAGATCCAGCTTGTAAAGAAACCCTCGGGAGTTTGCATCAGTGTGGGCACCTTGGTGGTTTCCCTGATTTACAACCTTGGGCACAGCACCAGGGCCTGGTGTCCTGACATCCCTTCCAGGGCCACGCTGAGCCCCCTGGCTCAGCAGCCTCACCCCACCCTCTAGCAGTCCCAAACATGATTTGGCTGCCGAACAACTGTTGATGTCCAGGTCTATCTGCGTAATGTCCCTGGAGGAGACGAGGCCTCCTCCTTCATTTCCTGTGGGAAAACCAGGGAGGAGGAGCCGGCATCCGGTACACAGACACCGGCCTGTCACCAGCTGCCATCCTAGGCAGGGAGCCCTGGGGCCACCATGGGAGTGTGTCCTGCCGAAACCTCCTTTCTTCTCCTGGGAGGCTGGGGATGGCCAGAGTGCCCACCGTGGCCGTGGGACCTCTGTGAGGGGCTGTGGCGAGCTGCTGTGAGCGGGAGGTGACTGAGGGTCAGCCTGGGTGGGAGGGGACAGGGGATCAGCCCAGGTGGGGAGGGGACTTGGGGGTGTTGTACCCAAGATTGCGAATCGGAGAAACAACCTAGGAGCCGACATGGATGCAAACACACGAGGGTTGATTTACAAACTCGAGATTGGGTCCAAGTATACCCCACACAGCGGAGCAGGGACTTGGACCGCGAGGTGGGTTTTAGCTTAGTTTTAAGGGCTGGTCTCAGGGTCCTCCAGAAGGGCTGGAGCAATTCCTCCAGTTCTGTGTACATTTTGATATAAGGCCTTCAAACGAACTAGGGGTGGTAGAAGGGGAGGAGGGCGGGGGGTGGGAGTGAATGGGTGACGGGCACTGGGGGGTTATTCTGTATGTTAGTAAATTGAACACCAATAAAAAATAAATTAAAAAAAAAGGGCATTGAGCTCTGTTCTCATTCTAATATGGGGCTTTCTGGGACCTTAAGCTGTAAGCTGTTTTTTTCTTTTTTTCCTGTAACTGAAGTAATGTAAATTTTAGCTCTTATTCCCCGCGACTGCACAGGGATTTGCAGCTTATGGCCACACAGGGCAGACAGCTGGCCCGAGTCCTGCTGCTCTCAGCCGGGTTCCTGCTCCTGTGCCTGGGAACAGTTGGCGCCACCGTCCTCGGGACCCCTGGGATCCTGAACCCGCCCTGTTCCTCCAGGGACTGCCCCCCCACTTCTCCACCTGAACACCTTAAGTCTGTTGTGTTCCCCATGCTAGGAGACTTCTGAAAGTTCAGATTTTGTGCACTGCTGCTTATAATATAGTGCATAGATTCGTCAGTTGGCTCTCTGCCCTTGTGGGATCTGGGGCTCTGTTTCCCCAAGATCAACTGATTGATTTTTTTTTAAGATTTTATTTTTCTGTAATCTCTACAGCCAACATGGGGCTTGAACTTGCTACCCGAAGAACAAGAGTCCCATGTTTTTACGAACCACACAGAGCCAGTCAGGCTCTCTTTGATTTATTGATACATGTTAATTGAAGCAGGGGTCTTCCATGTGTCAGGGCAGAAACAGAGCCCACGCTTTTAGGTGTGGTGGAGTCATTTGGACCTGATCAATGTGAAAGAAACCATAGCTTCCCAGGGAGCAGGGCCCACACACGTGAAAAGTCGATAATTTCCTTTACTGTAGTAGTTATTTTACTGACTATTTATTTAAAGTGCTATTCAATGATAAATGTCAATCTAGGAATGGGATACAGTGAGAACGTTCTAGGATTCGGAGGTAACTAAAGCTTCCCGTCAAGGACTCAATGCTCCAGTTCGATGCAGAGATAGGCAAGGAAGCAAAGAGTTATGAAACATGGCAGTGGGGTGCCTGGCTGGCCTGCTTGGGGGATCTTGATCTCAGGGTTGTGAGTTTGAACTCCATGTTGGGTATAGAGAGGACATGAAACGAAAATATTTAACAAATAATAAATGGATGAACAAATAAAGCATGACATCAAAGGTAAGTGTTTGCTTATGTCTCACCTGCGAACTATTCTTGATTGCCCCGCTTGCACTACTTGGCCCAGATGCCGTCCTCCACAAGGGATAGTCTCGCCCGAGTGGAAGTGGGCGGCTTTCATTGTAAGACCTGTGGTTCCCCTCGTTCTGCAGGGAGACAAGAGCCGTGAAGCCACGAGTTAGGGGGATCAGCATACACTTAGGCAATGACCATTTCTGAACCCGGTAGCAAGAGCTCGGCCTCCTTTTAGGACAGGGTGTCATAACGAAGCCTCTTTGGTCATTGTCTTGGATGCAGGGTGGAGTCTAAACTAGAATAAGGAAGAAGAAAAGAGGAGGAAAACCAGAAGCTGAAAGAGAGGAGGACAGATTTCACCATCCGTAGCCTTCACAGGGACCTGGTGTCCTTTCCTAGGAGGGGCACCCCCTCTGTAGGATGCTTCCTGCCTCTCTGTGCTCCTTTTTGAAGCCCAGAAGGCACATCTCCGTGCCTCCAGTACCTCTGCAGTCATGGTTTATAGCGTCTTCCATGTATCCTATTGGGGACCACAGCGTGGTGTATGTAACCATCCGGCTGCTGTTTGACAACATTGGGGGGATTCGGACTTTTGTTGGTTTTAGGTTGTGTGTGTATCACATGCAGATATCAAGTGCAGCTATCTGATCCTCTGGCTGGGTCACCCAAATTCCGAAATGGTTGGCACAACATCATTTCTGGTGCTGTCGCTGGGCAGATAGCTGGGTTCTCCTTGCCAACTCGGGGCTCGCTCCTGCAGTGACTTTCCACTGGAGGGTCAGCTGACCTGGAAGGTCCGACTGGGCCAAATTCCCATGTCCGGCAGGGGGTCCCGCTGAGAGCTGGCTGCTTCTCTTCTCCCAGATGCCTCCAGCAGGGAGCCAGACCTTAACGTTGCCTGGGGGGATAATGAGGAGCTGCCCATGGTGGAGAGCCCTGTTGCTGCCTGTGTGTGGGAGTCAAGTTGGGGTCAGGGCTAGGGTTCTCGGTCCCCTGTGCTGCCTGGCCTTCTGGCGAGCCCCATGCTCACCCAGACCCTACTAACTAGGGCGAGAAGGGTGCCCTCCACACCCTGGTGTCAGAGATCCTGCACCACAAAGTGTGCAGACTGAGTCCACCTGGTGAGGGTGGCCCAGGTTCGTGAGCTGCAAGTGTGGGACCCAGGAAAGTTAACAAAAATCCCCTACCCCTGGACAAGCAGGGCAGAACTGATTCCATTTTGTGCTACACCAGCCACCTCCTCTATGACCCCTACATGACCTGCTTATTGCTTAAGGCGCTGCCCCACCCTAGTCAGGCCGCTGGGCACACCCTAATTGGAAATCAGCTCATAACAATGTAACCCTGCTTTGTGTCCCCCAAAACTGTGCGATGATTCTGACCAAAGTAATAGGCCAGCTCAAGTGGATACTATAGGTAAGGTGTAATTTAATTGGCCACCAGTGTGTGGACCGGCATGATCGTGCAACTTTCTGCATATCCCATGTGCCACTGGCCCCTATAAAGCTGCTATGCCTCTTAGTCTCGGGATCCATGTCCCTGCTCCGCTGTGTCCAGTGCAATTAGACCCAAGCTCCAGCTTGTAAAGAAACCCTCGTGATTTTCCATCGGTGTGGGCTCCTTGGTGGTTTCCCTGATTTACAATCTTGGACACAACACCAGGACCTGGTGTCCTGACATCCTTTTCAGGGCCACGCTGACCGCCCCACAGGCCCTCTGTGCCCCAGGCACACAGGCACAGTGATGCGGGGAGGGGAGGAAGTGCCCCGTAACTCAGCCATCTGCGGTCCTCTGGACAGGGGGAGCACAGACCTCCCACGTCGCTGTGCACAGACCCTGGTGACCTGAAGCTCCCTGGCTGTCACTGTCCCAGCCCCTCCTGGCCCAGGGGGCAGAGCCTGAGTCCCAGTAAAGTCTGTGGATCCTGACCCTGGTGACTGGCCGCCCCTGTAAGGCACGAGGGACGTCAGCTGTGTGTACCTGGCGGCTCCCCTGCAGTATCTGTTTGGGGTCTGGATGGTGCCCCCTCCTCCTCTCTGGGTGTCTCTCCACGCCCCATGCAGAGTTCTGGGAGACACAGAAATGGCCTTGCTGTGCATTTTCGCACCACAACACTTTATTGACTTTCTACAGCAAACGGGCTCAGAGCCTATTGCGCGCCTTCCCCTGGGGAGGGAGACCTTTCTGTCCTTTAGGGGAGGGCAAGAATCACACCCGGTGGGGGGCGGGTGCTAGAGTCCACATCGTGGAAGCACGTGTGGACTCCGGGTGGGGGCGTGTGTCATGAGATTTCAGCCTGAGTGACTATTCTGAGGACAGCAGAGATGACCTGGACCTTCAGCTCATGGGCTCCTGCACGGGGACCCGCAGGGCAGTTGGACCCCGGCCTTACACCCTCTGGGGCCCCAATATCTGGAGGAGCCTACCGTCTGGTGTGGGGTCGGGAGGGGCCAAACAGCCTATCCATCCTCTCCCCACCCTGGGGTGTCCCGGGATCCCCCGGCCTGCCCTAGGTCAGCGACCTGGATCTGTGGGGCACACCCAGGGCCCAGGAGGCCACATCCAGCTGTGAGAGGGCTCACTCAGCCTGGGGCCTGAATCCAGGGCTAGCCAGGACCATGGGTGCCTGGATCACATTAGTCTTTGTGTTGGGCCTTGGTGGGGCTCAAATCACCTCAGCCCCCACAGAGCACGGGGCCAGGTCAGCCCAGGTCCCTTTGGGTTAGGGGCTGGTGTCCTGTGCAGGGTGTGCCGCCTTCCAGGAGGGACAGTTGGCGGAGGCAGGGACCAATGTGTCCTCTGCACCACTCAACTGCACCCCCCATTTTGGGTATCCTTGCCTTCCCTCCTCCCTGCAACCCCTGGGTTCTCTATGGGACAATCGAGCTTCTGATGGGAGCAGGGTATCCAGAGAACCCCGGGGAGGCTGAGCATGTCCCACAGGGGGCAGCTGCACTGGGCCCTTGCTGGGGGCCGATGGTGTGGGGGTGGATTTTGTGGGGCAGGGATATGATTGTGGTGGTATATTAGTCCAGTACAAATATTAGCTAATGAATCAATATTAAAATAGTCTCATTAACCAAAGACCATACTTTATTCAGAATTCCTTAGTTTATGCTAAGTTACCATCTCTCATATCCCATTCCATTTGTACTCATGTTTTCTTAGGCTCCTCTGGATTGTGACAGTCTTTCAGCCTTTCCTTGTTGTCGTTGAACTGGAACACTTTGAGAAGTAGAGTATTTTGAAAATTTACCTTAGTTGGGAAATGTCTGTTGTTTGTCTCAAGATTGAACTGTTTTTGTGGATTATATACAGAGATATACTGCCATTTTTATTATATCATATAAAGGATAGATATTATCAACATGATTTATCAGTCTTGGTATTGATCTGATCATCTTGCTGAGGTAGTGTTTGTCAGCTTTCTCTGTAGTAAAGTGATTCTTCTTCTTCTTCTTATTATTATTATTATTATTTTCATTTTTATATTAAGATTTTCATATTATATTTTGTAGAAGGAAGTTACTATGCGTATTACACACATAGAGTTGGAGGCTATGCTAATCAACTTGAGGGTGGAATGTCTGCACAACTTCTTTGAAATTCTTCTACATGGGAGATTTCTCGTACTTCTGGGTTTGTTTGTTTCTTTTTCAGGATGTTATTTATTTATTTGAGAGAGAGAGAGGAGAGAAAAACCATGAGCGAGTGGGGCAGATGGAGAAGGACAAGCAGGTTCCCTGCTGAACAGGGAGCCTGCCTTGGGACCTGGATCATGATCTGAGACTAAGGCTGAAGCTTAACTGACTGAGCCAACCAGATGTAACTTTTTCTTTCTTTCTTTTTTTTTAATAATACATTTACTTTTTTATGGTGTTCAATTTGCCCACATACAGAATAACACCCAGTGCTCATCCCGTCAAGTGCCCCCCTCAGTACACATCACACATTCACCCCGACCCCCGCCCTCCTCCCCTGCCATCATCCCTAGTTAATTTCCCAGAGTTAGGAGTCTGTATGTTCTGTCTCCATTTCTGATATTTCCCGCACATTTCTTCTCCGTTCCCTTATATTCCCTTTCACTCTTTTTTATATTCACCAAGTGAATGAGAACATACAATGTTTGTCCTTCTCCGATTGACTTACTTCACTCAGCATAATACTTTCCTGTTCCATCCACGTTGAATCAAATGGTGGGTATTTGTCATTTCTAATGGCTGAGCAAGGCCCACCTTTTCTCTCTCTTCATCTTCTGCGTCTCCTATGATATGAATGTTATTGTTTTATTTATTTTTTATTTTTTTTAAATATTTTTTTTTCAATTTTTATTTATTTATGATAGTCACAGAGAGAGAGAGAGAGGCAGAGACATAGGCCGAGGGAGAAGCAGGCTCCATGCACCGGGAGCCTGATGTGGGATTCGATCCCGGGTCTCCAGGATCGCGTCCTGGGCCAAAGGCAGGTGCCAAACCGCTGCGCCACCCAGGGATCCCTGAATGTTATTGTTTTAATAAGTGGCTGAGTTCCCTATGTCTGCCTCTGTGGTCCATAACCTTTCTTGTTTTTAAGGCTTCCACTGGGGACTGCATCTCAGTTATAGCATTTTTAACATTGGCCTGACTAGATTTTAACTCTTTTATTTCTACAGTAAGGCATTCTCTAGTTTTCTTCTGTGCTTTTTTCCCAGCCCAGCTGCTATCTTTATAATTATTGTTTTAAACTGTAGTTAGACATCATATATGTGTATTGATGACCTTCCTGGCTGTGAGTACTACCTCATGTTATTTTATGGAGGAGAATTTCTCCATCTCATTATTTTTTCCAGAAAAGAAAGAAGGAAGAAAAAGGAAAACCACGAAAAACAATAACAACTACCCTCCCCCAAAAAACACTAGATTATTTTGGCCTGCTTGTTAAAGATTCTAAATTCCAAAATAAGAAACACAATTAAAGTACCATGATAGTAAAAATAAGAAATATATAAGGTACATACAAAAAAATTAAAATAAGGCAAATAATAAAAAAGAATCAAAGAAAATAAATGAAAATAAAGCACAAAGTACAAAGGAAGCTACACCTTACTTTCCAGGCAGAGCTGAAGCTCTGCTGCCTCTGTGGTCTGACAACTTGGTGGCAGTGAGTGTCTGTGCAGGGTCTCGGGATGGGCCTTGGCGCTGATTCTCAGGTGCACATCTGCCTGGGAGATGCACCTGCGGGTCAGAGGCTGGGTGGGTGTCATCGCCTCTGGCCCCCAGTGGGCGGCGCTGTGCTGCTCCCTTAGACACCGCGCTGATGGGCGGGATGCGGGTGGGGACGCTGGGTCCTCTGGCTCTGGGGCTGAGCATCCCGCACCCCCATCTGCAGGGTCCTCCATAGAAGAGCCCCCCGGTTCTCCGCTGCTTCTCTCAGAACCCTGCTTTTACTCTGCGTGCGTCGGAGCTTATTTTGGTTTTCATTTTTTATCTCAGACTGTTTGCCCAAGATTGGGAATCTCAGAAACCACCGAGAAGCCGACACCGATGCAAACACACGAGGGTTTATTTACAAGCTCGAGCTTGTGTCCCAGCACACCCGACATAGTGGAGCAGGGACTTGGACCGTGAGGTGGGTTTTAGCTTAGTTTTAAGTGCTGGTCTCAGGACCTCCAGGAGGGCTGGAGCAATTCCTCAAGTTCTGTTTACATTTTGATATGGGGCCTTCTAGGGCATTGAGCTCTGTTCTCATTCTAATAGGGGCTTCCTGCCCTTTGCCTGGACTCAGTTTTTATACTATTGTGGGGCTTTCTAGGACATTAAGCTGTAAACAGCAAAGGTTCCACAACTGGAAGGGGAACTCACACTGTCCCTATATGCTGAAAACGTGGTACTAGAAACAGGAAACTCGAGAGCCTCCACCAAGCCTGTTAGAACTAAGGAGTGAGTTCAGTAAAGTCAGGGGACACAAACTGACCCTACATAGCAGAGTAGCCTTGCTGTGTCCCGGAAATGAGCACTCAGGAAGGAAATGAAGGACGTGACTCCCTTCTCAGGAGCATCACAGAGAACAAATAATGAGACAGAACCAAAGGAGCACAAGACTTGTGCAGTGAGCTATACCAGTCTCTGGGAGGCCTTCCTGGGCTCGTGGGGTGGGAGCCTCATCTTGTCAAAATGTCCGCAGTTCCAGAAGCCACCCTCAGTTTCAATGTCATTCATATCAAAATCATGGTGGCAGATCTTAGAAATAGGAAAAGAAAAACCCATAACATCCATCCGCCCCCACAAATGACCCCAGACAGCAAATTAGTATTGGAGAAGCAGGACAGAGCGGGACATGGCACTTTCCTATTTCAAACGATGTCACAGAGACACAGGATATAGCAGTGATGTTCTCGGGCCCCGGCTGGCTCTGTCAGATAAGCATTCGACACCTGACCTCACCTCCAGTCCTGATCTCGGGGTTGTGAGTTCTAGCCGTGGGCTGGGCCATGGATGAGGCGTGGAGCCTCCTTAAACAAACCAGAGTCAAGGGTGGTGGTCCCGACATAAGCTGAAGGAGCAGAACAGAGAGTCCGGAAGGAATTGTGCTCTGATACAACTGATTTTTTTAACTTAATTTAATTTAAACCCAATTAATTAACGTATAGTGTATTATACTTTCAGAGGAAGAATTTAGGTATTCACCAGTTGCAGATAACAGCAGTGCACATGACATCACGTGCCCTCCTTCATGCCGGTCTCCTGTGATCCCCTCACCTGTCCCCTACCCTCCAGCACCCTCAGTTTGTTTCCTATCATTAAGTGTCTGTATTTCCTGCATCTGTTTTCATGTTATTTGATTTCCTTCCTTCACAGATGTTCATCTGCTTTGTTTCTTTAATTCCACCTATGAATGACACCACACGGTCATTCTCTTTCCCGACTGACTTATTTCACTTAACTTGATTTCTCTAGTTCTATCCACATCATTGCAAATGGCAAGATTTCCTTCTCTTTGATACCTGAGCACCATTCCTCTCTCTATGACCATCATCTATCTCCCATCCTCTTTATCCATCATCTGCCTGAGGGCACCGAGATACTTCACACAGTGTGGCTACTGTGGACCCGGCTGTTGTGGACATTGGGGTGCAGGTGTCCCGAGTTTCACTGCATCTATATATTCGGAGTCAGCTCCAGGCCATTCACCTACTGGTAGCAGGACGGCTCTATTTGTAACTACCTGACGAGCCTCCACACTGTTTCCAGGGCGGCTGCACCAGCCCGAGGTCCCGCCTACAGTAGAAGTGGGTTGAGTGAGTTTTTCAGGACTTGCTAAGTTCCAGTCCACATTTCATTTTGCGGCCGGTGGGCTCCAATTCCTTGTCCTTAAGTATTTCTGGGGAAGCAGGGTGTTGGGCTCTGTTTCAATGAGACATTTCCGATGCTAACAGGCCCTAGTGCGCACATGTTTCATCAATACTACCAATTATTATTTTAAAGATTTACTTGAATTCCTGTTTGTAAACACATTATGATATAGTTTCAGGTTTACCACATAGTGATTCAACCCTCGGATACAACGCCTGGTACTGGTCATAGGTGCCCTCCACTATCCCCATCCCCATCCCCTGATTCCCCATCTCCCCCACCTTCCTCTGGTATTTATTAGTTTATTCTCTGTGGTTAAGAGTGAGTTTTTTTGTTTGCTTCTCTCATCCCCCCATCTGCCCCTTTGCCAGTTTGTTAGGTTTCTTAAAATTCACATGTGAATGCAATTGTATGGTATTTAGTATCTGTCTTTCTCTGAGTGAGTTCATTTAGCATAAGTCCCTTCCACTTCTCCCACGTCATTGTAAATGGCTTCATTTCATCTCTTCTGTTGACCCAGTGATGTCGCAGTGGGTATATTTACCACATCGTCTCTGCCCATTCACCATTGATGGACATGTGGCCTGTATCCACAGTTTGGCTCTTGTTGATAATGCTGCTACAAACACTGGGGTGCGTGTCCCTCATCGAAACTACTAAACGAGTTTTGTATCCTCGGGGTAAATACCTAGCTCTGCAATTTTGGAATCATAGGGTAGCTCTATTTTTAACTTCTTTTTTTATTTTTTTTTTATGATAGTCACAGAGAGAGAGGCAGAGACACAGGCAGAGGGAGAAGCAGGCTTCATGGACTGAGAGTCCAGCGTGGGATTTGATCCCGGGTCTCCAGGATCACGACATGGGCCAAAGACAGGTTCCAAACCACTGCGGCACCCAGGGATCCCCTATTTTTAACTTCTCGAGGATCCTCCACAGTGTTTTCCACAGTGGTTGCACCTGTTCGCATGCCCACCAGGAGTGTAAGTGGCTCCCTCTTCTCCATAGCCTCAACAACACCTGTTGTTTCTTCTGTTGTCAATTTTAGCCATTCTGATGGCTGTCAGGTGACATCTTATTGTGGTTTTAATTTGCATTTCCCTGATGATGGGTGACGCAGAGTGTCTTTCCGTGTGTCTGGTGGCCGTTGGATGTCTTGACAGAGACAAAGTCCATTCATGTCTTCTGCCCATCTGCAGTAGGATAATTTGTGTTTAGGATGCTGAGATTTATATTTGCTCTACGTATTTTGCATACTAACTCTTTATTGGTTGTGTTGTTTACAAATATCTCCTTTCATTTTGTATGTTGCCTTTTAGCGTTGGTTGTTTCTATCACTTTGCAGAAGCTTTTGAATTTGATGAAGCCCCAATAGTATTTTTGCTCTTGTTTCCCTCACCTAAGAGGCATATCAAGAAAGAATATCCAATGGCCAATGTCAAAGACTTTGCTCCCTATCTTTTCCTCTTTGTATGGTTTCAGGTCTCACATTTAGGTCTTTCATCCATTTTGAATTATTTTTATATATATGGTGTAAGAAAGTGGTCCAGTTTCATTCTTCTGCATGTGGCTGCCTGGTTTCCCAACACCATTTGTTCTTATCCTGGGGTCAGGGTTAGGGTTTGTTGAAGAGACTGTCTTTGTGCCATTGTATATTCCTTCCTGCCTTGGTTGTGGATTTATGGATCATAGAGTTACAGGTTTGTATCTTGTTTTGGAATTCCATTCTGTTCTATTGATCTAAGCATCTCATGTGGGGAGATTCTTGAGGGTTGATTCAATTTCTTTGCTGGTTATCTGTTCAAGTTTCTTATTCTTCCTTTTTATTTTTGCTATGTTATATATTTCCAGGAATTGATCTATTTCTTCCAGGTTCTAGTTGCTGGGATATAATTTTTCATAATGTCTCTTATAAACGTTTGTATTCTATAGTGTTGGTTGTTATTTTCTCTTTTCTCATTTGTGATTTTATTTGGGTCATTTCTCATCTTTTATCTTTTTCTTTTTTAAAGATTTTATTTTTGGATTCATGCGAGACACAGAGAGGCAGAGGTATAGGCAGGGGAAAAAATGAG